>NW_026777349.1:0-32037 GCF_030936135.1 Gavia stellata
TCGAAAACTTCCAACGTACACAGCTCTCCTGCTCAATCTGCCCGAAATTCAACAACGAAATTGCGAACGTCGGCGAATGCTCCTACACTAAAGGTGCCAGCCCTGAAAGCTCTTGCTGGTCCTCATCTCCCACTGGTAACCTCTCAAACGAACCACAAACACTTGCGCTCTGAACTTGTTTAGCCTACGAAAACTTCCAACGTACACAGCCTCTCCTGCTCAATCTGGCCAGAGCTCAACACCGAAATTTCGAACGTCCGGCGATTGCTCCTACACTAAAGGTGCCAGCCCTGAAAGCTCTTGCTGCTCCTCATCTCCCACTGGTAACCTCTCAAACGAACCACAAACACTTGCGCTCTGAACTTGTTTAGCCTACTAAAACTTCCAACGTACACAGCCTCTCCTGCTCAATCTGGCCAGAGCTCAACACCGAAAATGCGAACGTCCAGCGATTGCTCCTACACTAAAGGTGCCAGCCCTGAAAGCTCTTGCTGCTCCTCATCTCCACTGGTAACCTCTCAAACGAACCACAAACACTTGCGCTCTGAACTTGTTTAGCCTACGAAAACTTCCAACGTACACAGCCTCTCCTGCTCAATCTGGCCAGAGCTCAACACCGAAATTGCAAACGTCAGCGATTGCTCCTACACTAAAGGTGCCAGCCCTGAAAGCTCTTGCTGGTCCTCATCTCCCACTGGTAACCTCTCAAACGAACCACAAACACTTGCGCTCTGAACTTGTTTAGCCTACGAAAACTTCCAACGTACACAGCCTCTCCTGCTCTATCTGGCCAAAGCTCAACACCGAAATTGCCAACGTCCGGCGATTGCTCCTACACTAAAGGTGCCAGCCCTGAAAGCTCTTGCTGGTCCTCATCTCCCACTGGTAACCTCTCAAACGAATCACAAACACTTGGGCTCTGAACTTGTTTAGCCTACTAAAACTTCCAACGTACACAGCCTCTCCTGCTCAATCTGCCCAAAATTCAACACCGAAATTGCGAACGTCCGGCGATTGCTCCTACACTAAAGGTGCCAGCCCTGAAAGCTCTTGCTGGTCCTCATCTCCCACTGGTAACCTCTCAAACGAACCACAAACACTTGCGCTCTGAACTTGTTTAGCCTACTAAAACTTCCAACGTACACAGCCTCTCCTGCTCAATCTGCCCGAAATTCAACAACGAAATTGCGAACGTCCGGCGAATGCTCCTACACTAAAGGTGCCAGCCCTGAAAGCTCTTGCTGGTCCTCATCTCCCACTGGTAACCTCTCAAACGAACCACAAACACTTGCGCTCTGAACTTGTTTAGCCTACGAAAACTTCCAACGTACACAGCCTCTCCTGCTCAATCTGGCCAGAGCTCAACACCGAAATTTCGAACGTCCGGCGATTGCTCCTACACTAAAGGTGCCAGCCCTGAAAGCTCTTGCTGGTCCTCATCTCCCACTGGTAACCTCTCAAACGAACCACAAACACTTGGGCTCTGAACTTGTTTAGCCTACTAAAACTTCCAACGTACACAGCCTCTCCTGCTCAATCTGGCCAGAGCTCAACACCGAAAATGCGAACGTCCAGCGATTGCTCCTACACTAAAGGTGCCAGCCCTGAAAGCTCTTGCTGCTCCTCATCTCCCACTGGTAACCTCTCAAACGAACCACAAACACTTGCGCTCTGAACTGTTTAGCCTACGAAAACTTCCAACGTACACAGCCTCTCCTGCTCAATCTGGCCAGAGCTCAACACCGAAATTGCAAACGTCCAGCGATTGCTCCTACACTAAAGGTGCCAGCCCTGAAAGCTCTTGCTGGTCCTCATCTCCCACTGGTAACCTCTCAAACGAACCACAAACACTTGCGCTCTGAACTTGTTTAGCCTACTAAAACTTCCAACGTACACAGCCTCTCCTGCTCAATCTGGCCAGAGCTCAACACCGAAATTGCCAACGTCCAGCGATTGCTCCTACACTAAAGGTGCCAGCCCTGAAAGCTCTTGCTGGTCCTCATCTCCCACTGGTAACCTCTCAAAGGAACCACAAACACTTGCGCTCTGAACTTGTTTAGCCTACGAAAACTTCCAACGTACACAGCCTCTCCTGCTCAATCTGCCCGAAATTCAACACCGAAATTGCGAACGTCCGGCGTTTGCTCCTACACTAAAGGTGCCAGCCCTGAAAGCTCTTGCTGGTCCTCATCTCCCACTGGTAACCTCTCAAACGAACCACAAACACTTGCGCTCTGAACTTGTTTAGCCTACTAAAACGTACACAGCCTCTCCTGCTCAATCTGCCCAAAATTCAACACCGAAATTGCGAACGTCCGGCGATTGCTCCTACACTAAAGGTGCCAGCCCTGAAAGCTCTTGCTGCTCCTCATCTCCCACTGCTAACCTCTCAAACGAACCACAAACACTTGCGCTCTGAACTTGTTTAGCCTACTAAAACTTCCAACGTACACAGCCTCTCCTGCTCAATCTGGCCAGAGCTCAACACCGAAAATGCGAACGTCCAGCGATTGCTCCTACACTAAAGGTGCCAGCCCTGAAAGCTCTTGCTGGTCCTCATCTCCCACTGGTAACCTCTCAAACGAACCACAAACACTTGCGCTCTGAACTTGTTTAGCCTACGAAAACTTCCAACGTACACAGCCTCTCCTGCTCAATCTGCCCGAAATTCAACACCGAAATTGCCAACGTCCGGCGATTGCTCCTACACTAAAGGTGCCAGCCCTGAAAGCTCTTGCTGGTCCTCATCTCCCACTGGTATCCTCTCAAACGAACCACAAACACTTGCGCTCTGAACTTGTTTAGCCTACGAAAACTTCCAACGTACACAGCCTCTCCTGCTCAATCTGGCCAGAGCTCAACACCGAAATTGCGAACGTCCAGCGATTGCTCCTACACTAAAGGTGCCAGCCCTGAAAGCTCTTGCTGCTCCTCATCTCCCACTGGTAACCTCTCAAACGAACCACAAACACTTGGGCTCTGAACTTGTTTAGCCTACTAAAACTTCCAACGTACACAGCCTCTCCTGCTCAATCTGCCCCGAAATTCAACACCGAAATTGCGAACGTCCGGCGATTGCTCCTACACTAAGGTGCCAGCCCTGAAAGCTCTTGCTGGTCCTCATCTCCCACTGGGAACCTCTCAAACGAACCACAAACACTTGGGCTCTGAACTTGTTTAGCCTACTAAAAACTTCCAACGTACACAGCCTCTCCTGCTCAATCTGCCCAAAATTCAACACCGAAATTGCGAACGTCCGGCGATTGCTTCCTACACTAAAGGTGGCCAGCCCTGAAAGCTCTTGCTGGTCCTCATCTCCCACTGGTAACCTCTCAAACGAACCACAAACACTTGCGCTCTGAACTTGTTTAGCCTACTAAAACTTCCAACGTACACAGCCTCTCCTGCTCAATCTGCCCGAAATTCAACACCGAAATTGCGAACGTCCGGCGATTGCTCCTACACTAAAGGTGCCAGCCCTGAAAGCTCTTGCTGGTCCTCATCTCCCACTGGTAACCTCTCAAATGAACCACAAACACTTGCGCTCTGAACTTGTTTAGCCTACGAAAACTTCCAACGTACACAGCCTTTCCTGCTCAATCTTCCCGAATTCAACACCGAAATTGCGAACGTCCGGCGATTGCTCCTACACTAAAGGTGCCAGCCTGAAAGCTCTTGCTGGTCCTCATCTCCCCACTGGTAACCTCTCAAACGAACCACAAACACTTGGGCTCTGAACTTGTTTAGCCTACTAAAACTTCCAACGTACACAGCCTCTCCTGCTCAATCTGCCCGAAATTCAACACCGAAATTGCGAACGTCCGGCGATTGCTCCTACACTAAAGGTGCCAGCCCTGAAAGCTCTTGCTGGTCCTCATCTCCCACTGGTAACCTCTCAAACGAACCACAAACACTTGGGCTCTGAACTTGTTTAGCCTACTAAAACTTCCAACGTACACAGCCTCTCCTGCTCAATCTGGCCAGAGCTCAACACCGAAATTGCCAACGTCCAGCGATTGCTCCTACACTAAAGTGCCAGCCCTGAAAGCTCTTGCTGGTCCTCATCTCCCACTGGTAACCTCTCAAACGAACCACAAACACTTGGGCTCTGAACTTGTTTAGCCTACGAAAACTTCCAACGTACACAGCCTCTCCTGCTCAATCTGGCCAGAGCTCAACACCGAAATTGCGAACGTCCAGCGATTGCTCCTACACTAAAGGTGCCAGCCCTGAAAGCTCTTGCTGGTCCTCATCTCCCACTGGTAACCTCTCAAACGAACCACAAACACTTGGGCTCTGAACTTGTTTAGCCTACGAAAACTTCCAACGTACACAGCCTCTCCTGCTCAATCTGGCCAGAGCTCAACACCGAAATTGCGAACGTCCAGCGATTGCTCCTACACTAAAGGTGCCAGCCCTGAAAGCTCTGCTGCTCCTCATCTCCCACTGGTAACCTCTCAAACGAACCACAAACACTTGCGCTCTGAACTTGTTTAGCCTACGAAAACTTCCAACGTACACAGCCCTCTCCTGCTCAATCTAGGCCAGAGCTCAACACCGAAATTGCAAACGTCCAGCGATTGCTCCTACACTAAAGGTGCCAGCCCTGAAAGCTCTTGCTGGTCCTCATCTCCCACTGGTAACCTCTCAAACGAACCACAAACACTTGCGCTCTGAACTTGTTTAGCCTACGAAAACTTCCAACGTACACAGCCTCTCCTGCTCAATCTGGCCAGAGCTCAACACCGAAATTGCGAACGTCCAGCGATTGCTCTACACTAAAGGTGCCAGCCCTGAAAGCTCTTGCTGCTCCTCATCTCCCACTGGTAACCTCTCAAACGAACCACAAACACTTGCGCTCTGAACTTGTTTTAGCCTACGAAAACTTCCAACGTACACAGCCTCTCCTGCTCAATCTGGCCAGAGCTCAACACCGAAATTGCAAACGTCCAGCGATTGCTCCTACACTAAGGTGCCAGCCCTGAAAGCTCTTGCTGGTCCTCATCTCCCACTGGTAACCTCTCAAAACGAACCACAAACACTTGCGCTCTGAACTTGTTTAGCCTACGGAAAACTTCCAACGTACACAGCCTCTCCTGCTCAATCTGGCCAGAGCTCAACACCGAAATTGCGAACGTCCAGCGATTGCTCCTACACTAAAGGTGCCAGCCCTGAAAGCTCTTGCTGGTCCTCATCTCCCACTGGTAACCTCTCAAACGAACCACAAACACTTGCGCTCTGAACTGTTTGGCCTACTAAAACTTCCAACGTACACAGCCTCTCCTGCTCAATCTGCCCAAAATTCAACACCGAAATTGCCAACGTCCGGCGATTGCTCCTACACTAAAGGTGCCAGCCCTGAAAGCTCTTGCTGGTCCTCATCTCCCACTGGTAACCTCTCAAACGAACCACAAACACTTGGGCTCTGAACTTGTTTAGCCTACTAAAACTTCCAACGTACACAGCCTCTCCTGCTCAATCTGGCCAGAGCTCAACACCGAAATTGCCAACGTCCGGCGATTGCTCCTACACTAAAGGTGCCAGCCCTGAAAGCTCTTGCTGGTCCTCATCTCCCACTGGTAACCTCTCAAACGAACCACAAACACTTGCGCTCTGAACTTGTTTAGCCTACTAAAACTTCCAACGTACACAGCCTCTCCTGCTCAATCTGCCCGAAATTCAACAACGAAATTGCGAACGTCCGGCGAATGCTCCTACACTAAAGGTGCCAGCCCTGAAAGCTCTTGCTGGTCCTCATCTCCCACTGGTAACCTCTCAAACGAACCACAAACACTTGCGCTCTGAACTTGTTTAGCCTACGAAAACTTCCAACGTACACAGCCTCTCCTGCTCAATCTGGCCAGAGCTCAACACCGAAATTTCGAACGTCCGGCGATTGCTCCTACACTAAAGGTGCCAGCCCTGAAAGCTCTTGCTGGTCCTCATCTCCCACTGGTAACCTCTCAAACGAACCACAAACACTTGGGCTCTGAACTTGTTTAGCCTACTAAAACTTCCAACGTACACAGCCTCTCCTGCTCAATCTGGCCAGAGCTCAACACCGAAAATGCGAACGTCCAGCGATTGCTCCTACACTAAAGGTGCCAGCCCTGAAAGCTCTTGCTGCTCCTCATCTCCCACTGGTAACCTCTCAAACGAACCACAAACACTTGCGCTCTGAACTTGTTTAGCCTACGAAAACTTCCAACGTACACAGCCTCTCCTGCTCAATCTGGCCAGAGCTCAACACCGAAATTGCAAACGTCCAGCGATTGCTCCTACACTAAAGGTGCCAGCCCTGAAAGCTCTTGCTGGTCCTCATCTCCCACTGGTAACCTCTCAAACGAACCACAAACACTTGCGCTCTGAACTTGTTTAGCCTACTAAAACTTCCAACGTACACAGCCTCTCCTGCTCAATCTGGCCAGAGCTCAACACCGAAATTGCCAACGTCCAGCGATTGCTCCTACACTAAAGGTGCCAGCCCTGAAAGCTCTTGCTGGTCCTCATCTCCCACTGGTAACCTCTCAAAGGAACCACAAACACTTGCGCTCTGAACTTGTTTAGCCTACGAAAACTTCCAACGTACACAGCCTCTCCTGCTCAATCTGCCCGAAATTCAACACCGAAATTGCGAACGTCCGGCGTTTGCTCCTACACTAAAGGTGCCAGCCCTGAAAGCTCTTGCTGGTCCTCATCTCCCACTGGTAACCTCTCAAACGAACCACAAACACTTGCGCTCTGAACTTGTTTAGCCTACTAAAACGTACACAGCCTCTCCTGCTCAATCTGCCCAAAATTCAACACCGAAATTGCGAACGTCCGGCGATTGCTCCTACACTAAAGGTGCCAGCCCTGAAAGCTCTTGCTGCTCCTCATCTCCACTGCTAACCTCTCAAACGAACCACAAACACTTGCGCTCTGAACTTGTTTAGCCTACTAAAACTTCCAACGTAGACAGCCTCTCTGCTCAATCTGGCCAGAGCTCAACACCGAAAATGCGAACGTCCAGCGATTGCTCCTACACTAAAGGTGCCAGCCCTGAAAGCTCTTGCTGGTCCTCATCTCCACTGGTAACCTCTCAAACGAACCACAAACACTTGCGCTCTGAACTTGTTTAGCCTACGAAAACTTCCAACGTACACAGCCTCTCCTGCTCAATCTGCCCGAAATTCAACACCGAAATTGCCAACGTCCGGCGATTGCTCCTACACTAAAGGTGCCAGCCCCTGAAAGCTCTTGCTGGTCCTCATCTCCCACTGGTATCCTCTCAAACGAACCACAAACACTTGCGCTCTGAACTTGTTTAGCCTACGAAAACTTCCAACGTACACAGCCTCTCCCTGCTCAATCTGGCCAGAGCTCAACACCGAAATTGCGAACGTCCAGCGATTGCTCCTACACTAAAGGTGCCAGCCCTGAAAGCTCTTGCTGCTCCTCATCTCCCACTGGTAACCTCTCAAACGAACCACAAACACTTGGGCTCTGAACTTGTTTAGCCTACTAAAACTTCCAACGTACACAGCCTCTCCTGCTCAATCTGCCCGAAATTCAACACCGAAATTGCGAACGTCCGGCGATTGCTCCTACACTAAGGTGCCAGCCCCTGAAAGCTCTTGCTGGTCCTCATCTCCCACTGGGAACCTCTCAAACGAACCACAAACACTTGGGCTCTGAACTTGTTTAGCCTACTAAAACTTCCAACGTACACAGCCACTCTCCTGCTCAATCTGCCCCAAAATTCAACACCGAAATTGCGAACGTCCGGCGATTGCTCCTACACTAAAGGTGCCAGCCCTGAAAGCTCTTGCTGGTCCTCATCTCCCACTGGTAACCTCTCAAACGAACCACAAACACTTGCGCTCTGACTTGTTTAGCCTACTAAAACTTCCAACGTACACAGCCTCTCCTGCTCAATCTGCCCAAAATTCAACACCGAAATTGCGAACGTCCGGCGATTGCTCCTACACTAAAGGTGCCAGCCCTGAAAGCTCTTGCTGTCCTCATCTCCCACTGGTAACCTCTCAAATGAACCACAAACACTTGCGCTCTGAACTTGTTTAGCCTACGAAAACTTCCAACGTACACAGCCTTTCCTGCTCAATCTGCCCGAAATTCAACACCGAAATTGCGAACGTCCGGCGATTGCTCCTACACTAAAGGTGCCAGCCCTGAAAGCTCTTGCTGGTCCTCATCTCCCACTGGTAACCTCTCAAACGAACCACAAACACTTGGGCTCTGAACTTGTTTAGCCTACTAAAACTTCCAACGTACACAGCCTCTCCTTGCTCAATCTGCCCGAAATTCAACACCGAAATTGCGAACGTCCGGCGATTGCTCCTACACTAAAGGTGCCAGCCCTGAAAGCTCTTGCTGGTCCTCATCTCCCCACTGGTAACCTCTCAAACGAACCACAAACACTTGGGCTCTGAACTTGTTTAGCCTACTAAAACTTCCAACGTACACAGCCTCTCCTGCTCAATCTGGCCAGAGCTCAACACCGAAATTGCCAACGTCAGCGATTGCTCCTACACTAAAGGTGCCAGCCCTGAAAGCTCTTGCTGGTCCTCATCTCCCACTGGTAACCTCTCAAACGAACCACAAACACTTGGGCTCTGAACTTGTTTAGCCTACGAAAACTTCCAACGTACACAGCCTCTCCTGCTCAATCTGGCCAGAGCTCAACACCGAAAATTGCGAACGTCCAGCGATTGCTCCTACACTAAAGGTGCCAGCCCTGAAAGCTCTTGCTGGTCCTCATCTCCCACTGGTAACCTCTCAAACGAACCACAAACACTTGGGCTCTGAACTTGTTTAGCCTACGAAAACTTCCAACGTACACAGCCTCTCCTGCTCAATCTGGCCAGAGCTCAACACCGAAATTGCGAACGTCCAGCGATTGCTCCTACACTAAAGGTGCCAGCCCTGAAAGCTCTTGCTGCTCCTCATCTCCCACTGGTAACCTCTCAAACGAACCACAAACACTTGCGCTCTGAACTTGTTTAGCCTACGAAAACTTCCAACGTACACAGCCTCTCCTGCTCAATCTGGCCAGAGCTCAACACCGAAATTGCAAACGTCCAGCGATTGCTCCTACACTAAAGGTGCCAGCCCTGAAAGCTCTTGCTGGTCCTCATCTCCCACTGGTAACCTCTCAAACGAACCACAAACACTTGCGCTCTGAACTTGTTTAGCCTACGAAAACTTCCAACGTACACAGCCTCTCCTGCTCAATCTGGCCAGAGCTCAACACCGAAATTGCGAACGTCCAGCGATTGCTCCTACACTAAAGGTGCCAGCCCTGAAAGCTCTTGCTGCTCCTCATCTCCCACTGGTAACCTCTCAAACGAACCACAAACACTTGCGCTCTGAACTTGTTTAGCCTACGAAAACTTCCAACGTACACAGCCTCTCCTGCTCAATCTGGCCAGAGCTCAACACCGAAATTGCAAACGTCCAGCGATTGCTCCTACACTAAAGGTGCCAGCCCTGAAAGCTCTTGCTGGTCCTCATCTCCCACTGGTAACCTCTCAAACGAACCACAAACACTTGCGCTCTGAACTTGTTTAGCCTACGAAAACTTCCAACGTACACAGCCTCTCCTGCTCAATCTGGCCAGAGCTCAACACCGAAATTGCGAACGTCCAGCGATTGCTCCTACACTAAAGGTGCCAGCCCTGAAAGCTCTTGCTGGTCCTCATCTCCCACTGGTAACCTCTCAAACGAACCACAAACACTTGCGCTCTGAACTTGTTTGGCCTACTAAAACTTCCAACGTACACAGCCTCTCCTGCTCAATCTGCCCAAAATTCAACACCGAAATTGCCAACGTCCGGCGATTGCTCCTACACTAAAGGTGCCAGCCCTGAAAGCTCTTGCTGGTCCTCATCTCCCACTGGTAACCTCTCAAACGAACCACAAACACTTGGGCTCTGAACTTGTTTAGCCTACTAAAACTTCCAACGTACACAGCCTCTCCTGCTCAATCTGGCCAGAGCTCAACACCGAAATTGCCAACGTCCAGCGATTGCTCCTACACTAAAGGTGCCAGCCCTGAAAGCTCTTGCTGGTCCTCATCTCCCACTGGTAACCTCTCAAACGAACCACAAACACTTGGGCTCTGAACTTGTTTAGCCTACGAAAACTTCCAACGTACACAGCCTCTCCTGCTCAATCTGCCCGAAATTCAACACCGAAATTGCGAACGTCCGGCGATTGCTCCTACACTAAAGGTGCCAGCCCTGAAAGCTCTTGCTGCTCCTCATCTCCCACTGGTAACCTCTCAAACGAACCACAAACACTTGCGCTCTGAACTTGTTTAGCCTACTAAAACTTCCAACGTACACAGCCTCTCCTGCTCAATCTGGCCAGAGCTCAACACCGAAAATGCGAACGTCCAGCGATTGCTCCTACACTAAAGGTGCCAGCCCTGAAAGCTCTTGCTGGTCCTCATCTCCCACTGGTAACCTCTCAAACGAACCACAAACACTTGGGCTCTGAACTTGTTTAGCCTACTAAAACTTCCAACGTACACAGCCTCTCCTGCTCAATCTGCCCGAAATTCAACACCGAAATTGCCAACGTCCGGTGATTGCTCCTACACTAAAGGTGCCAGCCCTGAAAGCTCTTGCTGGTCCTCATCTCCCACTGGTAACCTCTCAAACGAACCACAAACACTTGGGCTCTGAACTTGTTTAGCCTACGAAAACTTCCAACGTACACAGCCTCTCCTGCTCAATCTGCCGGAAATTCAACACCGAAATTGCGAACGTCCAGCGATTGCTCCTACACTAAAGGTGCCAGCCCTGAAAGCTCTTGCTGCTCCTCATCTCCCACTGGTAACCTCTCAAACGAACCACAAACACTTGGGCTCTGAACTTGTTTAGCCTACTAAAACTTCCAACGTACACAGCCTCTCCTGCTCAATCTGCCCGAAATTCAACACCGAAATTGCGAACGTCCGGCGATTGCTCCTACACTAAAGGTGCCAGCCCTGAAAGCTCTTGCTGGTCCTCATCTCCCACTGGTAACCTCTCAAACGAACCACAAACACTTGCGCTCTGAACTTGTTTAGCCTACTAAAACTTCCAACGTACACAGCCTCTCCTGCTCAATCTGCCCGAAATTCAACACCGAAATTGCCAACGTCCGGCGATTGCTCCTACACTAAAGGTGCCAGCCCTGAAAGCTCTTGCTGGTCCTCATCTCCCACTGGTAACGTCTCAAATGAACCACAAACACTTGCGCTCTGAACTTGTTTAGCCTACTAAAACTTCCAACGTACACAGCCTCTCCTGCTCAATCTGCCCGAAATTCAACACCGAAATTGCGAACGTCCGGCGATTGCTCCTACACTAAAGGTGCCAGCCCTGAAAGCTCTTGCTGGTCCTCATCTCCCACTGGTAACCTCTCAAACGAACCACAAACACTTGCGCTCTGAACTTTTTTAGCCTACTAAAACTTCCAACGTACACAGCCTCTCCTGCTCAATCTGCCCGAAATTCAACACCGAAATTGCGAACGTCCGGCGATTGCTCCTACACTAAAGGTGCCAGCCCTGAAAGCTCTTGCTGGTCCTCATCTCCCACTGGTAACCTCTCAAACGAACCACAAACACTTGGGCTCGGAACTTGTTTAGCCTACTAAAACTTCCAACGTACACAGCCTCTCCTGCTCAATCTGGCCAGAGCTCAACACCGAAATTGCCAACGTCCAGCGATTGCTCCTACACTAAAGGTGCCAGCCCTGAAAGCTCTTGCTGGTCCTCATCTCCCACTGGTAACCTCTCAAACGAACCACAAACACTTGGGCTCTGAACTTGTTTAGCCTACGAAAACTTCCAACGTACACAGCCTCTCCTGCTCAATCTGGCCAGAGCTCAACACCGAAATTGCGAACGTCCGGCGATTGCTCCTACACTAAAGGTGCCAGCCCTGAAAGCTCTTGCTGGTCCTCATCTCCCACTGGTAACCTCTCAAACGAACCACAAACACTTGGGCTCTGAACTTGTTTAGCCTACGAAAACTTCCAACGTACACAGCCTCTCCTGCTCAATCTGGCCAGAGCTCAACACCTAAATTGCGAACGTCCAGCGATTGCTCCTACACTAAAGGTGCCAGCCCTGAAAGCTCTTGCTGGTCCTCATCTCCCACTGGTAACCTCTCAAACGAACCACCAACACTTGGGCTCTGAACTTGTTTAGCCTACTAAAACTTCCAACGTACACAGCCTCTCCTGCTCAATCTGGCCAGAGGTCAACACCGAAATTTCGAACGTCCGGCGATTGCTCCTACACTAAAGGTGCCAGCCCTGAAAGCTCTTGCTGGTCCTCATCTCCCACTGGTAACCTCTCAAACGAACCACAAACACTTGCGCTCTGAACTTGTTTAGCCTACTAAAACTTCCAACGTACACAGCCTCTCCTGCTCAATCTGGCCAGAGCTCAACACCGAAAATGCGAAAGTCCAGCGATTGCTCCTACACTAAAGGTGCCAGCCCTGAAAGCTCTTGCTGGTCCTCATCTCCCACTGGTAACCTCTCAAACGAACCACAAACACTTGCGCTCTGAACTTGTTTAACCTACGAAAACTTCCAACGTACACAGCCTCTCCTGCTCAATCTGGCCAGAGCTCAACACCGAAATTGCGAACGTCCGGCGATTGCTCCTACACTAAAGGTGCCAGCCCTGAAAGCTCTTGCTGGTCCTCATCTCCCACTGGTAACCTCTCAAACGAACCACAAACACTTGCGCTCTGAACTTGTTTAGCCTACTAAAACTTCCAACGTACACAGCCTCTCCTGCTCAATCTGGCCAGAGCTCAACACCGAAATTGCCAACGTCCGGCGATTGCTCCTACACTAAAGGTGCCAGCCCTGAAAGCTGTTGCTGGTCCTCATCTCCCACTGGTAACCTCTCAAACGAACCACAAACACTTGCGCTCTGAACTTGTTTAGCCTACTAAAACTTCCAACGTACACAGCCTCTCCTGCTCAATCTGCCCGAAATTCAACACCGAAATTGCGAACGTCCGGCGATTGCTCCTACACTAAAGGTGCCAGCCCTGAAAGCTCTTGCTGGTCCTCATCTCCCACTGGTAACCTCTCAAACGAACCACAAACACTTGGGCTCTGAACTTGTTTAGCCTACTAAAACTTCCAACGTACACAGCCTCTCCTGCTCAATCTGCCCGAAATTCAACACCGAAATTGCGAACGTCCGGCGATTGCTCCTACACTAAAGGTGCCAGCCCTGAAAGCTCTTGCTGGTCCTCATCTCCCACTGGTAAACTCTCAAACGAACCACAAACACTTGGGCTCGGAACTTGTTTAGCCTACTAAAACTTCCAACGTACACAGCCTCTCCTGCTCAATCTGGCCAGAGCTCAACACCGAAATTGCGAACGTCCAGCGATTGCTCCTACACTAAAGGTGCCAGCCCTGAAAGCTCTTGCTGGTCCTCATCTCCCACTGGTAACCTCTCAAACGAACCACAAACACTTGCGCTCTGAACTTGTTTAGCCTACGAAAACTTCCAACGTACACAGCCTCTCCTGCTCAATCTGGCCAGAGCTCAACACCGAAATTGCGAACGTCCGGCGATTGCTCCTACACTAAAGGTGCCAGCCCTGAAAGCTCTTGCTGGTCCTCATCTCCCACTGGTAACCTCTCAAACGAACCACAAACACTTGGGCTCTGAACTTGTTTAGCCTACGAAAACTTCCAACGTACACAGCCTCTCCTGCTCAATCTGGCCAGAGCTCAACACCGAAAATGCCAACGTCCAGCGATTGCTCCTACACTAAAGGTGCCAGCCCTGAAAGCTCTTGCTGGTCCTCATCTCCCACTGGTAACCTCTCAAACGAACCACAAACACTTGCGCTCTGAACTTGTTTAGCCTACGAAAACTTCCAACGTACACAGCCTCTCCTGCTCAATCTGCCCGAAATTCAACACCGAAATTGCGAACGTCCGGCGATTGCTCCTACACTAAAGGTGCCAGCCCTGAAAGCTCTTGCTGGTCCTCATCTCCCACTGGGAACCTCTCAAACGAACCACAAACACTTGCGCTCTGAACTTGTTTAGCCTACGAAAACTTCCAACGTACACAGCCTCTCCTGCTCAATCTGGCCAGAGCTCAACACCGAAATTTCGAACGTCCGGCGATTGCTCCTACACTAAAGGTGCCAGCCCTGAAAGCTCTTGCTGGTCCTCATCTCCCACTGGTAACCTCTCAAACGAACCACAAACACTTGCGCTCTGAACTTGTTTAGCCTACTAAAACTTCCAACGTACACAGCCTCTCCTGCTCAATCTGCCCGAAATTCAACACCGAAATTGCCAACGTCCGGCGATTGCTCCTACACTAAAGGTGCCAGCCCTGAAAGCTCTTGCTGGTCCTCATCTCCCACTGGTAACGTCTCAAATGAACCACAAACACTTGCGCTCTGAACTTGTTTAGCCTACTAAAACTTCCAACGTACACAGCCTCTCCTGCTCAATCTGCCCGAAATTCAACACCGAAATTGCGAACGTCCGGCGATTGCTCCTACACTAAAGGTGCCAGCCCTGAAAGCTCTTGCTGGTCCTCATCTCCCACTGGTAACCTCTCAAACGAACCACAAACACTTGCGCTCTGAACTTTTTTAGCCTACTAAAACTTCCAACGTACACAGCCTCTCCTGCTCAATCTGCCCGAAATTCAACACCGAAATTGCGAACGTCCGGCGATTGCTCCTACACTAAAGGTGCCAGCCCTGAAAGCTCTTGCTGGTCCTCATCTCCCACTGGTAAACTCTCAAACGAACCACAAACACTTGGGCTCGGAACTTGTTTAGCCTACTAAACTTCCAACGTACACAGCCTCTCCTGCTCAATCTGGCCAGAGCTCAACACCGAAATTGCCAACGTCCAGCGATTGCTCCTACACTAAAGGTGCCAGCCCTGAAAGCTCTTGCTGGTCCTCATCTCCCACTGGTAACCTCTCAAACGAACCACAAACACTTGGGCTCTGAACTTGTTTAGCCTACGAAAACTTCCAACGTACACAGCCTCTCCTGCTCAATCTGGCCAGAGCTCAACACCGAAATTGCGAACGTCCGGCGATTGCTCCTACACTAAAGGTGCCAGCCCTGAAAGCTCTTGCTGGTCCTCATCTCCCACTGGTAACCTCTCAAACGAACCACAAACACTTGGGCTCTGAACTTGTTTAGCCTACGAAAACTTCCAACGTACACAGCCTCTCCTGCTCAATCTGGCCAGAGCTCAACACCTAAATTGCGAACGTCCAGCGATTGCTCCTACACTAAAGGTGCCAGCCCTGAAAGCTCTTGCTGGTCCTCATCTCCCACTGGTAACCTCTCAAACGAACCACCAACACTTGGGCTCTGAACTTGTTTAGCCTACTAAAACTTCCAACGTACACAGCCTCTCCTGCTCAATCTGGCCAGAGGTCAACACCGAAATTTCGAACGTCCGGCGATTGCTCCTACACTAAAGGTGCCAGCCCTGAAAGCTCTTGCTGGTCCTCATCTCCCACTGGTAACCTCTCAAACGAACCACAAACACTTGCGCTCTGAACTTGTTTAGCCTACTAAAACTTCCAACGTACACAGCCTCTCCTGCTCAATCTGGCCAGAGCTCAACACCGAAAATGCGAACGTCCAGCGATTGCTCCTACACTAAAGGTGCCAGCCCTGAAAGCTCTTGCTGGTCCTCATCTCCCACTGGTAACCTCTCAAACGAACCACAAACACTTGAGCTCTGAACTTGTTTAACCTACGAAAACTTCCAACGTACACAGCCTCTCCTGCTCAATCTGGCCAGAGCTCAACACCGAAATTGCGAACGTCCGGCGATTGCTCCTACACTAAAGGTGCCAGCCCTGAAAGCTCTTGCTGGTCCTCATCTCCCACTGGTAACCTCTCAAACGAACCACAAACACTTGCGCTCTGAACTTGTTTAGCCTACGAAAACTTCCAACGTACACAGCCTCTCCTGCTCAATCTGGCCAGAGCTCAACACCGAAATTGCGAACGTCCGGCGATTGCTCCTACACTAAAGGTGCCAGCCCTGAAAGCTCTTGCTGGTCCTCATCTCCCACTGGTAACCTCTCAAACGAACCACAAACACTTGCGCTCTGAACTTGTTTAGCCTACTAAAACTTCCAACGTACACAGCCTCTCCTGCTCAATCTGCCCGAAATTCAACACCGAAAATGCGAACGTCCGGCGATTGCTCCTACACTAAAGGTGCCAGCCCTGAAAGCTCTTGCTGGTCCTCATCTCCCACTGGTAACCTCTCAAACGAACCACAAACACTTGGGCTCTGAACTTGTTTAGCCTACTAAAACTTCCAACGTACACAGCCTCTCCTGCTCAATCTGCCCGAAATTCAACACCGAAATTGCGAACGTCCGGCGATTGCTCCTACACTAAAGGTGCCAGCCCTGAAAGCTCTTGCTGGTCCTCATCTCCCACTGGTAAACTCTCAAACGAACCACAAACACTTGGGCTCGGAACTTGTTTAGCCTACTAAAACTTCCAACGTACACAGCCTCTCCTGCTCAATCTGGCCAGAGCTCAACACCGAAATTGCGAACGTCCAGCGATTGCTCCTACACTAAAGGTGCCAGCCCTGAAAGCTCTTGCTGGTCCTCATCTCCCACTGGTAACCTCTCAAACGAACCACAAACACTTGGGCTCTGAACTTGTTTAGCCTACGAAAACTTCCAACGTACACAGCCTCTCCTGCTCAATCTGGCCAGAGCTCAACACCGAAATTGCGAACGTCCGGCGATTGCTCCTACACTAAAGGTGCCAGCCCTGAAAGCTCTTGCTGGTCCTCATCTCCCACTGGTAACCTCTCAAACGAACCACAAACACTTGGGCTCTGAACTTGTTTAGCCTACGAAAACTTCCAACGTACACAGCCTCTCCTGCTCAATCTGGCCAGAGCTCAACACCGAAATTGCCAACGTCCAGCGATTGCTCCTACACTAAAGGTGCCAGCCCTGAAAGCTCTTGCTGGTCCTCATCTCCCACTGGTAACCTCTCAAACGAACCACAAACACTTGCGCTCTGAACTTGTTTAGCCTACGAAAACTTCCAACGTACACAGCCTCTCCTGCTCAATCTGGCCAGAGCTCAACACCGAAATTGCGAACGTCCGGCGATTGCTCCTACACTAAAGGTGCCAGCCCTGAAAGCTCTTGCTGGTCCTCA
Organism: Gavia stellata; assembly: GCF_030936135.1. Classification (NCBI taxonomy): domain Eukaryota; kingdom Metazoa; phylum Chordata; class Aves; order Gaviiformes; family Gaviidae; genus Gavia; species Gavia stellata. The sequence continues at coordinate 17,220 of NW_026777349.1, forward strand.
TCTCCCACTGGTAACCTCTCAAACGAACCACAAACACTTGCGCTCTGAACTTGTTTAGCCTACGAAAACTTCCAACGTACACAGCCTCTCCTGCTCAATCTGGCCAGAGCTCAACACCGAAATTTCGAACGTCCGGCGATTGCTCCTACACTAAAGGTGCCAGCCCTGAAAGCTCTTGCTGGTCCTCATCTCCCACTGGTAACCTCTCAAACGAACCACAAACACTTGGGCTCTGAACTTGTTTAGCCTACTAAAACTTCCAACGTACACAGCCTCTCCTGCTCAATCTGCCCGAAATTCAACACCGAAATTGCGAACGTCCGGCGATTGCTCCTACACTAAAGGTGCCAGCCCTGAAAGCTCTTGCTGGTCCTCATCTCCCACTGGTAAACTCTCAAACGAACCACAAACACTTGGGCTCGGAACTTGTTTAGCCTACTAAAACTTCCAACGTACACAGCCTCTCCTGCTCAATCTGGCCAGAGCTCAACACCGAAATTGCGAACGTCCAGCGATTGCTCCTACACTAAAGGTGCCAGCCCTGAAAGCTCTTGCTGGTCCTCATCTCCCACTGGTAACCTCTCAAAACGAACCACAAACACTTGGGCTCTGAACTTGTTTAGCCTACGAAAACTTCCAACGTACACAGCCTCTCCTGCTCAATCTGGCCAGAGCTCAACACCGAAATTGCGAACGTCCGGCGATTGCTCCTACACTAAAGGTGCCAGCCCTGAAAGCTCTTGCTGGTCCTCATCTCCCACTGGTAACCTCTCAAACGAACCACAAACACTTGGGCTCTGAACTTGTTTAGCCTACGAAAACTTCCAACGTACACAGCCTCTCCTGCTCAATCTGGCCAGAGCTCAACACCGAAATTGCCAACGTCCAGCGATTGCTCCTACACTAAAGGTGCCAGCCCTGAAAGCTCTTGCTGGTCCTCATCTCCCACTGGTAACCTCTCAAACGAACCACAAACACTTGCGCTCTGAACTTGTTTAGCCTACGAAAACTTCCAACGTACACAGCCTCTCCTGCTCAATCTGGCCAGAGCTCAACACCGAAATTGCGAACGTCCGGCGATTGCTCCTACACTAAAGGTGCCAGCCCTGAAAGCTCTTGCTGGTCCTCATCTCCCACTGGTAACCTCTCAAACGAACCACAAACACTTGCGCTCTGAACTTGTTTAGCCTACGAAAACTTCCAACGTACACAGCCTCTCCTGCTCAATCTGGCCAGAGCTCAACACCGAAATTTCGAACGTCCGGCGATTGCTCCTACACTAAAGGTGCCAGCCCTGAAAGCTCTTGCTGGTCCTCATCTCCCACTGGTAACCTCTCAAACGAACCACAAACACTTGGGCTCTGAACTTGTTTAGCCTACGAAAACTTCCAACGTACACAGCCTCTCCTGCTCAATCTGGCCAGAGCTCAACACCGAAAATGCGAACGTCCAGCGATTGCTCCTACACTAAAGGTGCCAGCCCTGAAAGCTCTTGCTGGTCCTCATCTCCCACTGGTAACCTCTCAAACGAACCACAAACACTTGGGCTCTGAACTTGTTTAGCCTACTAAAACTTCCAACGTACACAGCCTCTCCTGCTCAATCTGGCCAGAGCTCAACACCGAAATTGCGAACGTCCAGCGATTGCTCCTACACTAAAGGTGCCAGCCCTGAAAGCTCTTGCTGCTCCTCATCTCCCACTGGTAACCTCTCAAACGAACCACAAACACTTGCGCTCTGAACTTGTTTAGCCTACGAAAACTTCCAACGTACACAGCCTCTCCTGCTCAATCTGGCCAGAGCTCAACACCGAAATTGCCAACGTCCGGCGATTGCTCCTACACTAAAGGTGCCAGCCCTGAAAGCTCTTGCTGGTCCTCATCTCCCACTGGTAACCTCTCAAACGAACCACAAACACTTGCGCTCTGAACTTGTTTAGCCTACTAAAACTTCCAACGTACACAGCCTCTCCTGCTCAATCTGGCCAGAGCTCAACACCGAAATTGCGAACGTCCAGCGATTGCTCCTACACTAAAGGTGCCAGCCCTGAAAGCTCTTGCTGGTCCTCATCTCCCACTGGTAACCTCTCAAACGAACCACAAACACTAGCGCTCTGAACTTGTTTAGCCTACGAAAACTTCCAACGTACACAGCCTCTCCTGCTCAATCTGGCCAGAGCTCAACACCGAAAATGCGAACGTCCGGCGATTGCTCCTACACTAAAGGTGCCAGCCCTGAAAGCTCTTGCTGCTCCTCATCTCCCACTGGTAACCTCTCAAACGAACCACAAACACTTGGGCTCTGAACTTGTTTAGCCTACGAAAACTTCCAACGTACACAGCCTCTCCTGCTCAATCTGCCCAAAATTCAACACCGAAATTGCGAACGTCCAGCGATTGCTCCTACACTAAAGGTGCCAGCCCTGAAAGCTCTTGCTGGTCCTCATCTCCCACTGGTAACCTCTCAAACGAACCACAAACACTTGCGCTCTGAACTTGTTTAGCCTACTAAAACTTCCAACGTACACAGCCTCTCCTGCTCAATCTGCCCGAAATTCAACACCGAAATTGCGAACGTCCAGCGATTGCTCCTACACTAAAGGTGCCAGCCCTGAAAGCTCTTGCTGGTCCTCATCTCCCACTGGTAACCTCTCAAACGAACCACAAACACTTGCGCTCTGAACTTGTTTAGCCTACTAAAACTTCCAACGTACACAGCCTCTCCTGCTCAATCTGCCCGAAATTCAACACCGAAATTGCGAACGTCCGGCGATTGCTCCTACACTAAAGGTGCCAGCCCTGAAAGCTCTTGCTGGTCCTCATCTCCCACTGGTAACCTCTCAAACGAACCACAAACACTTGGGCTCTGAACTTGTTTAGCCTACTAAAACTTCCAACGTACACAGCCTCTCCTGCTCAATCTGCCCGAAATTCAACACCGAAATTGCGAACGTCCGGCGATTGCTCCTACACTAAAGGTGCCAGCCCTGAAAGCTCTTGCTGGTCCTCATCTCCCACTGGTAAACTCTCAAACGAACCACAAACACTTGGGCTCGGAACTTGTTTAGCCTACTAAAACTTCCAACGTACACAGCCTCTCCTGCTCAATCTGGCCAGAGCTCAACACCGAAATTGCGAACGTCCAGCGATTGCTCCTACACTAAAGGTGCCAGCCCTGAAAGCTCTTGCTGGTCCTCATCTCCCACTGGTAACCTCTCAAACGAACCACAAACACTTGGGCTCTGAACTTGTTTAGCCTACGAAAACTTCCAACGTACACAGCCTCTCCTGCTCAATCTGGCCAGAGCTCAACACCGAAATTGCGAACGTCCGGCGATTGCTCCTACACTAAAGGTGCCAGCCCTGAAAGCTCTTGCTGGTCCTCATCTCCCCACTGGTAACCTCTCAAACGAACCACAAACACTTGCGCTCTGAACTTGTTTAGCCTACGAAAACTTCCAACGTACACAGCCTCTCCTGCTCAATCTGGCCAGAGCTCAACACCGAAATTGCCAACGTCCAGCGATTGCTCCTACACTAAAGGTGCCAGCCCTGAAAGCTCTTGCTGGTCCTCATCTCCCACTGGTAACCTCTCAAACGAACCACAAACACTTGCGCTCTGAACTTGTTTAGCCTACGAAAACTTCCAACGTACACAGCCTCTCCTGCTCAATCTGGCCAGAGCTCAACACCGAAATTGCGAACGTCCGGCGATTGCTCCTACACTAAAGGTGCCAGCCCTGAAAGCTCTTGCTGGTCCTCATCTCCCACTGGTAACCTCTCAAACGAACCACAAACACTTGCGCTCTGAACTTGTTTAGCCTACGAAAACTTCCAACGTACACAGCCTCTCCTGCTCAATCTGGCCAGAGCTCAACACCGAAATTTCGAACGTCCGGCGATTGCTCCTACACTAAAGGTGCCAGCCCTGAAAGCTCTTGCTGGAGTCCTCATCTCCCACTGGTAACCTCTCAAACGAACCACAAACACTTGGGCTCTGAACTTGTTTAGCCTACTAAAACTTCAACGTACACAGCCTCTCCTGCTCAATCTGGCCAGAGCTCAACACCGAAAATGCGAACGTCCAGCGATTGCTCCTACACTAAAGGTGCCAGCCCTGAAAGCTCTTGCTGGTCCTCATCTCCCACTGGTAACCTCATCAAACGAACCACAAACACTTGGGCTCTGAACTTGTTTAGCCTACTAAAACTTCCAACGTACACAGCCTCTCCTGCTCAATCTGGCCAGAGCTCAACACCGAAATTGCGAACGTCCAGCGATTGCTCCTACACTAAAGGTGCCAGCCCTGAAAGCTCTTGCTGCTCCTCATCTCCCACTGGTAACCTCTCAAACGAACCACAAACACTTGCGCTCTGAACTTGTTTAGCCTACGAAAACTTCCAACGTACACAGCCTCTCCTGCTCAATCTGGCCAGAGCTCAACACCGAATTTGCCAACGTCCGGACGATTGCTCTACACTAAAGGTGCCAGCCCTGAAAGCTCTTGCTGGTCCTCATCTCCCACTGGTAACCTCTCAAACGAACCACAAACACTTGCGCTCTGAACTTGTTTAGCCTACTAAAACTTCCAACGTACACAGCCTCTCCTGCTCAATCTGGCCAGAGCTCAACACCGAAATTGCGAACGTCCAGCGATTGCTCCTACACTAAAGGTGCCAGCCCTGAAAGCTCTTGCTGGTCCTCATCTCCCACTGGTAACCTCTCAAACGAACCACAAACACTAGCGCTCTGAACTTGTTTAGCCTACGAAAAACATCCAACGTACACAGCCTCTCCTGCTCAATCTGCCCAAAATTCAACACCGAAATTGCGAACGTCCAGCGATTGCTCCTACACTAAAGGTGCCAGCCCTGAAAGCTCTTGCTGGTCCTCATCTCCCACTGGTAACCTCTCAAACGAACCACAAACACTTGCGCTCTGAACTTGTTTAGCCTACTAAAACTTCCAACGTACACAGCCTCTCCTGCTCAATCTGCCCGAAATTCAACACCGAAATTGCGAACGTCCAGCGATTGCTCCTACACTAAAGGTGCCCAGCCCTGAAAGCTCTTGCTGGTCCTCATCTCCCACTGGTAACCTCTCAAACGAACCACAAACACTTGCGCTCTGAACTTGTTTAGCCTACTAAAACTTCCAACGTACACAGCCTCTCCTGCTCAATCTGCCCGAAATTCAACACCGAAATTGCGAACGTCCGGCGATTGCTCCTACACTAAAGGTGCCAGCCCTGAAAGCTCTTGCTGGTCCTCATCTCCCACTGGTAACCTCTCAAACGAACCACAAACACTTGCGCTCTGAACTTGTTTAGCCTACTAAAACTTCCAACGTACACAGCCTCTCCTGCTCAATCTGCCCGAAATTCAACACCGAAATTGCGAACGTCCGGCGATTGCTCCTACACTAAAGGTGCCAGCCCTGAAAGCTCTTGCTGGTCCTCATCTCCCACTGGTAACCTCTCAAACGAACCACAAACACTTGCGCTCTGAACTTGTTTAGCCTATCGAAAACTTCCAACGTACACAGCCTCTCCTGCTCAATCTGCCCGAAATTCAACACCGAAATTGCCACGTCCGGCGATTGCTCCTACACTAAAGGTGCCAGCCCTGAAAGCTCTTGCTGGTCCTCATCTCCCACTGGTAACCTCTCAAACGAACCACAAAACACTTGCGCTCTGAACTTGTTTAGCCTACTAAAACTTCCAACGTACACAGCCTCTCCTGCTCAATCTGGCCAGAGCTCAACACCGAAATTGCGAACGTCCAGCGATTGCTCCTACACTAAAGGTGCCAGCCCTGAAAGCTCTTGCTGGTCCTCATCTCCCACTGGTAACCTCCTCAAACGAACCACAAACACTAGCGCTCTGAACTTGTTTAGCCTACGAAAACTTCCAACGTACACAGCCTCTCCTGCTCAATCTGGCCAGAGCTCAACCACCGAAAATGCGAACGTCCAGCGATTGCTCCTACACTAAAGGTGCCAGCCCTGAAAGCTCTTGCTGGTCCTCATCTCCCACTGGTAACCTCTCAAACGAACCACAAACACTTGGGCTCTGAACTTGTTTAGCCTACTAAAACTTCCAGTGTACACAGCCTCTCCTGCTCAATCTGGCCAGAGCTCAACACCGAAATTGCAAACGTCCAGCGATTGCTCCTACACTAAAGGTGCCAGCCCTGAAAGCTCTTGCTGGTCCTCATCTCCCACTGGGAACCTCTCAAACGAACCACAAACACTTGCGCTTCTGAACTTGTTTAGCCTACTAAAACTTCCAACGTACACAGCCTCTCCTGCTCAATCTGCCCGAAATTCAACACCGAAATTGCCAACGTCCGGCAATTGCTCCTACACTAAAGGTGCCAGCCCTGAAAGCTCTTGCTGGTCCTCATCTCCCACTGGTAACCTCTCAAACGAACCACAAACACTTGGGCTCTGAACTTGTTTAGCCTACTAAAACTTCCAACGTACACAGCCTCTCCTGCTCCAATCTGGCCAGAGCTCAACACTGAAATTGCCAACGTCCAGCGATTGCTCCTACACTAAAGGTGCTCAGCCCTGAAAGCTCTTGCTGGTCCTCATCTCCCACTGGTAACCTCTCAAACGAACCACAAACACTTGGGCTCTGAACTTGTTTAGCCTACTAAAACTTCCAACGTACACAGCCTCTCCTGCCTCAATCTGGCCAGGAGCTCAACAGCGAAATTTCGAACGTCCGGCGATTGCTCCTACACTAAAGGTGCCAGCCCTGAAAGCTCTTGCTGGTCCTCATCATCCCACTAGGTAACCTCTCAAACGAACCACAAACACTTGCGCTCTGAACTTGTTTAGCCTACTAAACTTCCAACGTACACAGCCTCTCCTGCTCAATCTGGCCAGAGCTCAACACCGAAAATGCGAACGTCCAGCGATTGCTCCTACACTAAAGGTGCCAGCCCTGAAAGCTCTTGCTGGTCCTCATCTCCCACTGGTAACCTCTCAAACGAACCACAAACACTTGCGCTCTGAACTTGTTTAGCCTACGAAAACTTCCAACGTACACAGCACTCTCCTGCTCAATCTGGCCAGAGCTCAACACCGAAATTGCGAACGTCCGGCGATTGCTCCTACACTAAAGGTGCCAGCCCTGAAAGCTCTTGCTGGTCCTCATCTCCCACTGGTAACCTCTCAAACGAACCACAAACAACTTGCGCTCTGAACTTGTTTAGCCTACGAAAACTTCAAGGTACACAGCCTCTCCTGCTCAATCTGGCCAGAGCTCAACACCGAAATTTCGAACGTCCGGCGATTGCTCCTACACTAAAGGTGCCAGCCCTGAAAGCTCTTGCTGGGTCCTCATCTCCCAATGGTAACCTCTCAAACGAACCACAAACACTTGGGCTCTGAACTTGTTTAGCCTACGAAAACTTCCAACGTACACAGCCTCTCCTGCTCAATCTGGGCCAGAGCTCAACACCGAAAATGCCAACGTCCAGCGATTGCTCCTACACTAAAGGTGCCAGCCCTGAAAGCTCTTGCTGGTCCTCATCTCCCACTGGTAACCTCTCAAACGAACCACAAACACTTGGGCTCTGAACTTGTTTAGCCTACTAAAACTTCCAGTGTACACAGCCTCTCCTGCTCAATCTGGCCAGAGCTCAACACCGAAATTGCGAACGTCCAGCGATTGCTCCTACACTAAAGGTGCCAGCCCTGAAAGCTCTTGCTGGTCCTCATCTCCCACTGGTAACCTCTCAAACGAACCACAAACACTTGGGCTCTGAACTTGTTTAGCCTACGAAAACTTCCAAGTACACAGCCTCTCCCTGCTCAATCTGCCCGAAATTCAACACCGAAATTGCCAACGTCCGAGCGATTGCTCCTACACTAAAGGTGCCAGCCCTGAAAGCTCTTGCTGGTCCTCATCTCCCACTGGGTAACCTCTCAAACGAACCACAAACACTTGCGCTCTGAACTTGTTTAGCCTACTAAAACTTCCAACGTACACAGCCTCTTCCTGCTCAATCTGGCCAGAGCTCAACACCGGAAATTGCGAACGTCCAGCTGATTGCTCCTACACTAAAGGTGCCAGCCCTGAAAGCTCTTGCTGGTCCTCATCTCCCACTGGTAACCTCTCAAACGAACCACAAACACTAGCGCTCTGAACTTGTTTAGCCTACGAAAACTTCCAACGTACACAGCCTCTTCCTGCTCAATCTGGCCAGAGCTCAACACCGAAAATGCGAACGTCCAGCGATTGCTCCTACACTAAAGGTGCCAGCCCTGAAAGCTCTTGCTGGTCCTCATCTCCACTGGTAACCTCTCAAACGAACCACAAACACTTGCGCTCTGAACTTGTTTAGCCTACTAAACTTCCAGTGTACACAGCCTCTCCTGCTCAATCTGGCAGAGCTCAACACCGAAATTGCAAACGTCCAGCGATTGCTCCTACACTAAAGGTGCCAGCCCTGAAAGCTCTTGCTGGTCCTCATCTCCCACTGGTAACCTCTCAAACGAACCACAAACACTTGCGCTCTGAACTTGTTTAGCCTACGAAAACTTCCAACGTACACAGCCTCTCCTGCTCAATCTGGCCAGAGCTCAACACCGAAATTGCGAACGTCCAGCGATTGCTCCTACACTAAAGGTGCCAGCCCTGAAAGCTCTTGCTGGTCCTCATCTCCCACTGGTAACCTCTCAAACGAACCACCAACACTTGGGCTCTGAACTTGTTTAGCCTACTAAAACTTCCAACGTACACAGCCTCTCCTGCTCAATCTGCCCGAAATTCAACACCGAAATTGCGAACGTCAGCGATTGCTCCTACACTAAAGGTGCCCAGCCCTGAAAGCTCTTGCTGGTCCTCATCTCCCACTGGTAACCTCTCAAACGAACCACAAACACTTGCGCTCTGAACTTGTTTAGCCTACTAAAACTTCCAACGTACACAGCCTCTCCTGCTCAATCTGCCCGAAATTCAACACCGAAATTGCGAACGTCCGGCGATTGCTCCTACACTAAAGGTGCCAGCCCTGAAAGCTCTTGCTGGTCCTCATCTCCCACTGGTAACCTCTCAAACGAACCACAAACACTTGCGCTCTGAACTTGTTTAGCCTACTAAAACTTCCAACGTACACAGCCTCTCCTGCTCAATCTGCCCGAAATTCAACACCGAAATTGCGAACGTCCGGCGATTGCTCCTACACTAAAGGTGCCAGCCCTGAAAGCTCTTGCTGCTCCTCATCTCCCACTGGTAACCTCTCAAACGAACCACAAACACTTGCGCTCTGAACTTGTTTAGCCTACTAAAACTTCCAACGTACACAGCCTCTCCTGCTCAATCTGCCCGAAATTCAACACCGAAATTGCGAACGTCCGGCGATTGCTCCTACACTAAAGGTGCCAGCCCTGAAAGCTCTTGCTGGTCCTCATCTCCCACTGGGAACCTCTCAAACGAACCACAAACACTTGCGCTCTGAACTTGTTTAGCCTACTAAAACTTCCAACGTACACAGCCTCTCCTGCTCAATCTGCCCGAAATTCAACACCGAAATTGCCAACGTCCGGCGATTGCTCCTACACTAAAGGTGCCAGCCCTGAAAGCTCTTGCTGGTCCTCATCTCCCACTGGTAAACTCTCAAACGAACCACAAACACTTGGGCTCTGAACTTGTTTAGCCTACTAAAACTTCCAACGTACACAGCCTCTCCTGCTCAATCTGGCCAGAGCTCAACACTGAAATTGCGAACGTCCAGCGATTGCTCCTACACTAAAGGTGCCAGCCCTGAAAGCTCTTGCTGGTCCTCATCTCCCACTGGTAACCTCTCAAACGAACCACAAACACTTGGGCTCTGAACTTGTTTAGCCTACTAAAACTTCCAACGTACACAGCCTCTCCTGCTCAATCTGGCCAGAGCTCAACACCGAAATTTCGAACGTCCGGCGATTGCTCCTACACTAAAGGTGCCAGCCCTGAAAGCTCTTGCTGGTCCTCATCTCCCACTGGTAACCTCTCAAACGAACCACAAACACTTGCGCTCTGAACTTGTTTAGCCTACTAAAACTTCCAACGTACACAGCCTCTCCTGCTCAATCTGGCCAGAGCTCAACACCGAAAATGCGAACGTCCAGCGATTGCTCCTACACTAAAGGTGCCAGCCCTGAAAGCTCTTGCTGGTCCTCATCTCCCACTGGTAACCTCTCAAACGAACCACAAACACTTGCGCTCTGAACTTGTTTAGCCTACGAAAACTTCCAACGTACACAGCCTCTCCTGCTCAATCTGGCCAGAGCTCAACACCGAAATTGCGAACGTCCGGCGATTGCTCCTACACTAAAGGTGCCAGCCCTGAAAGCTCTTGCTGGTCCTCATCTCCCACTGGTAACCTCTCAAACGAACCACAAACACTTGGGCTCTGAACTTGTTTAGCCTACGAAAACTTCCAACGTACACAGCCTCTCCTGCTCAATCTGGCCAGAGCTCAACACCGAAAATGCCAACGTCCAGCGATTGCTCCTACACTAAAGGTGCCAGCCCTGAAAGCTCTTGCTGGTCCTCATCTCCCACTGGTAACCTCTCAAACGAACCACAAACACTTGGGCTCTGAACTTGTTTAGCCTACTAAAACTTCCAGTGTACACAGCCTCTCCTGCTCAATCTGGCCAGAGCTCAACACCGAAATTGCGAACGTCCAGCGATTGCTCCTACACTAAAGGTGCCAGCCCTGAAAGCTCTTGCTGGTCCTCATCTCCCACTGGTAACCTCTCAAACGAACCACAAACACTTGGGCTCTGAACTTGTTTAGCCTACTAAAACTTCCAACGTACACAGCCTCTCCTGCTCAATCTGCCCGAAATTCAACACCGAAATTGCCAACGTCCGGCGATTGCTCCTACACTAAAGGTGCCAGCCCTGAAAGCTCTTGCTGGTCCTCATCTCCCACTGGTAACCTCTCAAACGAACCACAAACACTTGCGCTCTGAACTTGTTTAGCCTACTAAAACTTCCAACGTACACAGCCTCTCCTGCTCAATCTGGCCAGAGCTCAACACCGAAATTGCGAACGTCCAGCGATTGCTCCTACACTAAAGGTGCCAGCCCTGAAAGCTCTTGCTGGTCCTCATCTCCCACTGGTAACCTCTCAAACGAACCACAAACACTAGCGCTCTGAACTTGTTTAGCCTACGAAAACTTCCAACGTACACAGCCTCTCCTGCTCAATCTGCCCGAAAATTCAACACCGAAAATGCGAACGTCCAGCGATTGCTCCTACACTAAAGGTGCCAGCCCTGAAAGCTCTTGCTGGTCCTCATCTCCCACTGGTAACCTCTCAAACGAACCACAAACACTTGGGCTCTGAACTTGTTTAGCCTACTAAAACTTCCAGTGTACACAGCCTCTCCTGCTCAATCTGGCCAGAGCTCAACACCGAAATTGCAAACGTCCAGCGATTGCTCCTACACTAAAGGTGCCAGCCCTGAAAGCTCTTGCTGGTCCTCATCTCCCACTGGTAACCTCTCAAACGAACCACAAACACTTGGCTCTGAACTTGTTTAGCCTACGAAAACTTCCAACGTACACAGCCTCTCCTGCTCAATCTGGCCAGAGCTCAACACCGAAATTGCGAACGTCCGGCGATTGCTCCTACACTAAAGGTGCCAGCCCTGAAAGCTCTTGCTGGTCCTCATCTCCCACTGGTAACCTCTCAAACGAACCACAAACACTTGCGCTCTGAACTTGTTTAGCCTACGAAAACTTCCAACGTACACAGCCTCTCCTGCTCAATCTGGCCAGAGCTCAACACCGAAATTGCGAACGTCCAGCGATTGCTCCTACACTAAAGGTGCCAGCCCTGAAAGCTCTTGCTGGTCCTCATCTCCCACTGGTAACCTCTCAAACGAACCACAAATACTTGGGCTCTGAACTTGTTTAGCCTACTAAAACTTCCAACGTACACAGCCTCTCCTGCTCAATCTGCCCGAAATTAAACACCGAAATTGCCAACGTCCGGCGATTGCTCCTACACTAAAGGTGCCAGCCCTGAAAGCTCTTGCTGCTCCTCATCTCCCACTGGTAACCTCTCAAACGAACCACAAACACTTGCGCTCTGAACTTGTTTAGCCTACTAAAACTTCCAACGTACACAGCCTCTCCTGCTCAATCTGGCCAGAGCTCAACACCGAAATTGCGAACGTCCAGCGATTGCTCCTACACTAAAGGTGCCAGCCCTGAAAGCTCTTGCTGGTCCTCATCTCCCACTGGGAACCTCTCAAACGAACCACAAACACTAGCGCTCTGAACTTGTTTAGCCTACGAAAACTTCCAACGTACACAGCCTCTCCTGCTCAATCTGGCCAGAGCTCAACACCGAAAATGCGAACGTCCAGCGATTGCTCCTACACTAAAGGTGCCAGCCCTGAAAGCTCTTGCTGGTCCTCATCTCCCACTGGTAACCTCTCAAACGAACCACAAACACTTGCGCTCTGAACTTGTTTAGCCTACTAAAACTTCCAACGTACACAGCCTCTCCTGCTCAATCTGGCCAGAGCTCAACACCGAAATTGCGAACGTCCAGCGATTGCTCCTACACTAAAGGTGCCAGCCCTGAAAGCTCTTGCTGGTCCTCATCTCCCACTGGTAACCTCTCAAACGAACCACCAACACTTCGGCTCTGAACTTGTTTAGCCTACTAAAACTTCCAACGTACACAGCCTCTCCTGCTCAATCTGCCCGAAATTCAACACCGAAATTGCCAACGTCCGGCGATTGCTCCTACACTAAAGGTGCCAGCCCTGAAAGCTCTTGCTGGTCCTCATCTCCCACTGGTAACCTCTCAAACGAACCACAAACACTTGCGCTCTGAACTTGTTTAGCCTACGAAAACTTCCAACGTACACAGCCTCTCCTGCTCAATCTGCCCAAAATTCAACACCGAAATTGCGAACGTCCGGCGATTGCTCCTACACTAAAGGTGCCAGCCCTGAAAGCTCTTGCTGGTCCTCATCTCCCACTGGTAACCTCTCAAACGAACCACAAACACTTGCGCACTGAACTTGTTTAGCCTACTAAAACTTCCAACGTACACAGCCTCTCCTGCTCAATCTGCCCGAAATTCAACACCGAAATTGCGAACGTCCCGGCGATTGCTCCTACACTAAAGGTGCCAGCCCTGAAAGCTCTTGCTGGTCCTCATCTCCCACTGGGAACCTCTCAAACGAACCACAAACACTTGGGGCTCTGAACTTGTTTAGCCTACTAAAACTTCCAACGTACACAGCCTCTCCTGCTCAATCTTGCCCGAAATTCAACACCGAAATTGCGAACGTCCGGCGATTGCTCCTACACTAAAGGTGCCAGCCCTGAAAGCTCTTGCTGCTCCTCATCTCCCACTGGTAACCTCTCAAACGAACCACAAACACTTGCGCTCGTGAACTTGTTTAGCCTACTAAAACTTCCAACGTACACAGCCTCTCCTGCTCAATCTGGCCAGAGCTCAACACCGAAATTGCCAACGTCCAGCGATTGCTCCTACACTAAAGGTGCCAGCCCTGAAAGCTCTTGCTGGTCCCTCATCTCCCACTGGTAACCTCTCAAACGAATCACAAACACTTGCGCTCTGAACTTGTTTAGCCTACTAAAACTTCCAACGTACAACAGCCTCTCCTGCTCAATCTGCCCGAATTCAACACCAAAATTGCCAACGTACGGCGATTGCTCCTACACTAAAGGTGCCAGCCCTGAAAGCTCTTGCTGGTCCTCATCTCCCACTGGTAAACTCTCAAACGAACCACAAACACTTGTGCTCTGAACTTGTTTAGCCTACTAAAACTTCCAACGTACACAGCCTCTCCTGCTCAATCTGGCCAGAGCTCAACACTGAAATTGCGAACGTCCAGCGATTGCTCCTACACTAAAGGTGCCAGCCCTGAAAGCTCTTGCTGGTCCTCATCTCCCACTGGTAACCTCTCAAACGAACCACAAACACTTGGGCTCTGAACTTGTTTAGCCTACTAAAACTTCCAACGTACACAGCCTCTCCTGCTCAATCTGGCCAGAGCTCAACACCGAAATTTCGAACGTCCGGCGATTGCTCCTACACTAAAGGTGCCAGCCCTGAAAGCTCTTGCTGGTCCTCATCTCCCACTGGTAACCTCTCAAACGAACCACAAACACTTGCGCTCTGAACTTGTTTTAGCCTACTAAAACTTCCAACGTACACAGCCTCTCCTGCTCAATCTGGCCAGAGCTCAACACCGAAAATGCGAACGTCCAGCGATTGCTCCTACACTAAAGGTGCCAGCCCTGAAAGCTCTTGCTGGTCCTCATCTCCCACTGGTAACCTCTCAAACGAACCACAAACACTTGCGCTCTGAACTTGTTTAGCCTACGAAAACTTCCAACGTACACAGCCTCTTCCTTTGCCCTGCTCAATTCTGGCCAGAGCTCAACACCGAAATTGCGAACGTCCGGCGATTGCTCCTACACTAAAGGTGCCAGCCCTGAAAGCTCTTGCTGGTCCTCATCTCCCACTGGTAACCTCTCAAACGAACCACAAACACTTGGGCTCTGAACTTGTTTAGCCTACGAAAACTTCCCAACGTACACCAGCCTCTCCTGCTCAATCTGGCCAGAGCTCAACCCAGAAAATGCCAACGTCCAGCGATTGCTCCTACACTAAAGGTGCCAGCCCTGAAAGCTCTTGCTGGTCCTCATCTCCCACTGGTAACCTCTCAAACGAACCACAAACACTTGGGCTCTGAACTTGTTTAGCCTACGAAAACTTCCAACGTACACAGCCTCTCCTGCTCAATCTGGCCAGAGCTCAACA
>NW_026777350.1:0-37545 GCF_030936135.1 Gavia stellata
CGATTGCTCCTACACTAAAGGTGCCAGCCCTGAAAGCTCTTGCTGGTCCTCATCTCCCACTGGTAACCTCTCAAACGAACCACAAACACTTGGGCTCGGAACTTGTTTAGCCTACTAAAACTTCCAACGTACACAGCCTCTCCTGCTCAATCTGGCCAAAATTCAACACCGAAATTGCAAACGTCCAGCGATTGCTCCTACACTAAAGGTGCCAGCCCTGAAAGCTCTTGCTGGTCCTCATCTCCCACTGGTAACCTCTCAAACGAACCACAAACACTTGCGCTCGGAACTTGTTTAGCCTACTAAAACTTCCAACGTACACAGCCTCTCCTGCTCAATCTGGCCAAAATTCAACACCGGAATTGCGAACGTCCAGCGATTGCTCCTACACTAAAGGTGCCAGCCCTGAAAGCTCTTGCTGGTCCTCATCTCCCACTGGTAACCTCTCAAACGAACCACAAACACTTGGGCTCGGACCTTGTTTAGCCTACGAAAACTTCCAACGTACACAGCCTCTCCTGCTCAATCTGGCCAGAGCTCAACACCGGAATTGCGAACGTCCAGCGATTGCTCCTACACTAAAGGTGCCAGCCCTGAAAGCTCTTGCTGGTCCTCATCTCCCACTGGTAACCTCTCAAACGAACCACAAACACTTGGGCTCGGAACTTGTTTAGCCTACTAAAACTTCCAACGTACACAGCCTCTCCTGCTCAATCTGGCCAGAGCTCAACACCGAAATTGCGAACGTCCAGCGATTGCTCCTACACTAAAGGTGCCAGCCCTGAAAGCTCTTGCTGGTCCTCATCTCCCACTGGTAACCTCTCAAACGAACCACAAACACTTGGGCTCGGAACTTGTTTAGCCTACTAAAACTTCCAACGTACACAGCCTCTCCTGCTCAATCTGGCCAAAATTCAACACCGAAATTGCGAACGTCCAGCGATTGCTCCTACACTAAAGGTGCCAGCCCTGAAAGCTCTTGCTGGTCCTCATCTCCCACTGGTAACCTCTCAAACGAACCACAAACACTTGGGCTCGGAACTTGTTTAGCCTACTAAAACTTCCAACGTACACAGCCTCTCCTGCTCAATCTGGCCAAAATTCAACACCGAAATTGCGAACGTCCAGCGATTGCTCCTACACTAAAGGTGCCAGCCCTGAAAGCTCTTGCTGGTCCTCATCTCCCACTGGTAACCTCTCAAACGAACCACAAACACTTGGGCTCGGAACTTGTTTAGCCTACTAAAACTTCCAACGTACACAGCCTCTCCTGCTCAATCTGGCCAGAGCTCAACACCGAAATTGCGAACGTCCAGCGATTGCTCCTACACTAAAGGTGCCAGCCCTGAAAGCTCTTGCTGGTCCTCATCTCCCACTGGTAACCTCTCAAACGAACCACAAACACTTGCGCTCGGAACTTGTTTAGCCTACCAAAACTTCCAACGTACACAGCCTCTCCTGCTCAATCTGGCCAAAATTCAACACCGGAATTGCGAACGTCCAGCGATTGCTCCTACACTAAAGGTGCCAGCCCTGAAAGCTCTTGCTGGTCCTCATCTCCCACTGGTAACCTCTCAAACGAACCACAAACACTTGGGCTCGGAACTTGTTTAGCCTACTAAAACTTCCAACGTACACAGCCTCTCCTGCTCAATCTGGCCAGAGCTCAACACCGGAATTGCGAACGTCCAGCGATTGCTCCTACACTAAAGGTGCCAGCCCTGAAAGCTCTTGCTGGTCCTCATCTCCCACTGGTAACCTCTCAAACGAACCACAAACACTTGGGCTCGGAACTTGTTTAGCCTACTAAAACTTCCAACGTACACAGCCTCTCCTGCTCAATCTGGCCAAAATTCAACACCGAAATTGCGAACGTCCAGCGATTGCTCCTACACTAAAGGTGCCAGCCCTGAAAGCTCTTGCTGGTCCTCATCTCCCACTGGTAACCTCTCAAACGAACCACAAACACTTGGGCTCGGAACTTGTTTAGCCTACTAAAACTTCCAACGTACACAGCCTCTCCTGCTCAATCTGGCCAGAGCTCAACACCGGAATTGCGAACGTCCAGCGATTGCTCCTACACTAAAGGTGCCAGCCCTGAAAGCTCTTGCTGGTCCTCATCTCCCACTGGTAACCTCTCAAACGAACCACAAACACTTGGGCTCGGAACTTGTTTAGCCTACCAAAACTTCCAACGTACACAGCCTCTCCTGCTCAATCTGGCCAAAATTCAACACCGGAATTGCGAACGTCCAGCGATTGCTCCTACACTAAAGGTGCCAGCCCTGAAAGCTCTTGCTGGTCCTCATCTCCCACTGGTAACCTCTCAAACGAACCACAAACACTTGGGCTCGGAACTTGTTTAGCCTACTAAAACTTCCAACGTACACAGCCTCTCCTGCTCAATCTGGCCAAAATTCAACACCGAAATTGCGAACGTCCAGCGATTGCTCCTACACTAAAGGTGCCAGCCCTGAAAGCTCTTGCTGGTCCTCATCTCCCACTGGTAACCTCTCAAACGAACCACAAACACTTGCGCTCGGAACTTGTTTAGCCTACCAAAACTTCCAAAGTACACTCCCTCTCCTGCTCAATCTGGCCAAAATTCAACACCGAAATTGCGAACGTCCAGCGATTGCTCCTACACTAAAGGTGCCAGCCCTGAAAGCTCTTGCTGGTCCTCATCTCCCACTGGTAACCTCTCAAACGAACCACAAACACTTGGGCTCGGACCTTGTTTAGCCTACTAAAACTTCCAACGTACACAGCCTCTCCTGCTCAATCTGGCCAGAGCTCAACACCGGAATTGCGAACGTCCAGCGATTGCTCCTACACTAAAGGTGCCAGCCCTGAAAGCTCTTGCTGGTCCTCATCTCCCACTGGTAACCTCTCAAACGAACCACAAACACTTGGGCTCTGAACTTGTTTAGCCTACGAAAACTTCCAACGTACACAGCCTCTCCTGCTCAATCTGGCCAGAGCTCAACACCGGAATTGCGAACGTCCAGCGATTGCTCCTACACTAAAGGTGCCAGCCCTGAAAGCTCTTGCTGGTCCTCATCTCCCACTGGTAACCTCTCAAACGAACCACAAACACTTGGGCTCGGAACTTGTTTAGCCTACTAAAACTTCCAACGTACACAGCCTCTCCTGCTCAATCTGGCCAGAGCTCAACACCGGAATTGCGATCGTCCAGGGATTGCTCCTACACTAAAGGTGCCAGCCCTGAAAGCTCTTGCTGGTCCTCATCTCCCACTGGTAACCTCTCAAACGAACCACAAACACTTGGGCTCGGAACTTGTTTAGCCTACTAAAACTTCCAACGTACACAGCCTCTCCTGCTCAATCTGGCCAAAATTCAATACCGAAATTGCGAACGTCCAGCGATTGCTCCTACACTAAAGGTGCCAGCCCTGAAAGCTCTTGCTGGTCCTCATCTCCCACTGGTCACCTCTCAAACGAACCACAAACACTTGGGCTCGGAACTTGTTTAGCCTACTAAAACTTCCAACGTACACAGCCTCTCCTGCTCAATCTGGCCAAAATTCAAAACCGAAATTGCAAACGTCCAGCGATTGCTCCTACACTAAAGGTGCCAGCCCTGAAAGCTCTTGCTGGTCCTCATCTCCCACTGGTAACCTCTCAAACGAACCACAAACACTTGGGCTCGGAACTTGTTTAGCCTACTAAAACTTCCAACGTACACAGCCTCTCCTGCTTAATTTGGCCAGAGCTCAACTCCGGAATCGCGTACGTCCAGGGATTGCTCCTACACTAAAGGTGCCAGCCCTGAAAGCTCTTGCTGGTCCTCATCTCCCACTGGTAACCTCTCAAACGAACCACAAACACTTGGGCTCGGAACTTGTTTAGCCTACTAAAACTTCCAACGTACACAGCCTCTCCTGCTCAATCTGGCCAAAATTCAAAACCGAAATTGCAAACGTCCAGCCATTGCTCCTACACTAAAGGTGCCAGCCCTGAAAGCTCTTGCTGGTCCTCATCTCCCACTGGTAACCTCTCAAACGAACCACAAACACTTGGGCTCGGAACTTGTTTAGCCTACTAAAACTTCCAACGTACACAGCCTCTCCTGCTCAATCTGGCCAAAATTCAACACCACAATTGCGAACGTCCAGCGATTGCTCCTACACTAAAGGTGCCAGCCCTGAAAGCTCTTGCTGGTCCTCATCTCCCACTGGTAACCTCTCAAACGAACCACAAACACTTGCGCTCGGAACTTGTTTAGCCTACCAAAACTTCCAACGTACACAGCCTCTCCTGCTCAATCTGGCCAAAATTCAACACCGGAATTGCGAACGTCCAGCGATTGCTCCTACACTAAAGGTGCCAGCCCTGAAAGCTCTTGCTGGTCCTCATCTCCCACTGGTAACCTCTCAAACGAACCACAAACACTTGGGCTCGGAACTTGTTTAGCCTACTAAAACTTCCAACGTACACAGCCTCTCCTGCTCAATCTGGCCAGAGCTCAACACCGGAATTGCGAACGTCCAGCGATTGCTCCTACACTAAAGGTGCCAGCCCTGAAAGCTCTTGCTGGTCCTCATCTCCCACTGGTAACCTCTCAAACGAACCACAAACACTTGCGCTCGGAACTTGTTTAGCCTACTAAAACTTCCAACGTACACAGCCTCTCCTGCTCAATCTGGCCAAAATTCAACACCGAAATTGCGAACGTCCAGCGATTGCTCCTACACTAAAGGTGCCAGCCCTGAAAGCTCTTGCTGGTCCTCATCTCCCACTGGTAACCTCTCAAACGAACCACAAACACTTGGGCTCGGAACTTGTTTAGCCTACTAAAACTTCCAACGTACACAGCCTCTCCTGCTCAATCTGGCCAAAATTCAACACCGAAATTGCGAACGTCCAGCGATTGCTCCTACACTAAAGGTGCCAGCCCTGAAAGCTCTTGCTGGTCCTCATCTCCCACTGGTAACCTCTCAAACGAACCACAAACACTTGGGCTCGGAACTTGTTTAGCCTACTAAAACTTCCAACGTACACAGCCTCTCCTGCTCAATCTGGCCAGAGCTGAACACCGAAATTGCGAACGTCCAGCGATTGCTCCTACACTAAAGGTGCCAGCCCTGAAAGCTCTTGCTGGTCCTCATCTCCCACTGGTAACCTCTCAAACGAACCACAAACACTTGGGCTCGGAACTTGTTTAGCCTACCAAAACTTCCAACGTACACAGCCTCTCCTGCTCAATCTGGCCAAAATTCAACACCGGAATTGCGAACGTCCAGCGATTGCTCCTACACTAAAGGTGCCAGCCCTGAAAGCTCTTGCTGGTCCTCATCTCCCACTGGTAACCTCTCAAACGAACCACAAACACTTGGGCTCGGACCTTGTTTAGCCTACTAAAACTTCCAACGTACACAGCCTCTCCTGCTCAATCTGGCCAGAGCTCAACACCGGAATTGCGAACGTCCAGCGATTGCTCCTACACTAAAGGTGCCAGCCCTGAAAGCTCTTGCTGGTCCTCATCTCCCACTGGTAACCTCTCAAACGAACCACAAACACTTGGGCTCGGACCTTGTTTAGCCTACTAAAACTTCCAACGTACACAGCCTCTCCTGCTCAATCTGGCCAGAGCTCAACACCGGAATTGCGAACGTCCAGCGATTGCTCCTACACTAAAGGTGCCAGCCCTGAAAGCTCTTGCTGGTCCTCATCTCCCACTGGTAACCTCTCAAACGAACCACAAACACTTGGGCTCGGAACTTGTTTAGCCTACTAAAACTTCCAACGTACACAGCCTCTCCTGCTCAATCTGGCCAAAATTCAACACCGAAATTGCGAACGTCCAGCGATTGCTCCTACACTAAAGGTGCCAGCCCTGAAAGCTCTTGCTGGTCCTCATCTCCCACTGGTAACCTCTCAAACGAACCACAAACACTTGCGCTCGGAACTTGTTTAGCCTACTAAAACTTCCAACGTACACTCCCTCTCCTGCTCAATCTGGCCAAAATTCAAAACCGAAATTGCAAACGTCCAGCGATTGCTCCTACACTAAAGGTGCCAGCCCTGAAAGCTCTTGCTGGTCCTCATCTCCCACTGGTAACCTCTCAAAACGAACCACAAACACTTGGGCTCGGAACTTGTTTAGCCTACTAAAACTTCCAACGTACACAGCCTCTCCTGCTCAATCTGGCCAGAGCTGAACACCGAAATTGCGAACGTCCAGCGATTGCTCCTACACTAAAGGTGCCAGCCCTGAAAGCTCTTGCTGGTCCTCATCTCCCACTGGTAACCTCTCAAACGAACCACAAACACTTGGGCTCGGAACTTGTTTAGCCTACTAAAACTTCCAACGTACACAGCCTCTCCTGCTCAATCTGGCCAGAGCTGAACACCGAAATTGCGAACGTCCAGCGATTGCTCCTACACTAAAGGTGCCAGCCCTGAAAGCTCTTGCTGGTCCTCATCTCCCACTGGTAACCTCTCAAACGAACCACAAACACTTGCGCTCGGAACTTGTTTAGCCTACTAAAACTTCCAACGTTACACAGCCTCTCCTGCTCAATCTGGCCAGAGCTCAACACCGGAATTGCGATCGTCCAGGGATTGCTCCTACACTAAAGCTGCCAGCCCTGAAAGCTCTTGCTGGTCCTCATCTCCCACTGGTAACCTCTCAAACGAACCACAAACACTTGGGCTCTGAACTTGTTTAGCCTACTAAAACTTCCAACGTACACAGCCTCTCCTGCTCAATCTGGCCAGAGCTCAACACCGGAATTGCGAACGTCCAGCGATTGCTCCTACACTAAAGGTGCCAGCCCTGAAAGCTCTTGCTGGTCCTCATCTCCCACTGGTAACCTCTCAAACGAACCACAAACACTTGGGCTCGGAACTTGTTTAGCCTACTAAAACTTCCAACGTACACAGCCTCTCCTGCTCAATCTGGCCAGAGCTCAACACCGAAATTGCGAACGTCCAGCGATTGCTCCTACACTAAAGGTGCCAGCCCTGAAAGCTCTTGCTGGTCCTCATCTCCACTGGGTAACCTCTCAAACGAACCACAAACACTTGCGCTCGGAACTTGTTTAGCCTACCAAAACTTCCAAAGTACACTCCCTCTCCTGCTCAATCTGGCCAAAATTCAACACCGGAATTGCGAACGTCCAGCGATTGCTCCTACACTAAAGGTGCCAGCCCTGAAAGCTCTTGCTGGTCCTCATCTCCCACTGGTAACCTCTCAAACGAACCACAAACACTTGGGCTCGGACCTTGTTTAGCCTACGAAAACTTCCAACGTACACAGCCTCTCCTGCTCAATCTGGCCAGAGCTCAACACCGGAATTGCGAACGTCCAGCGATTGCTCCTACACTAAAGGTGCCAGCCCTGAAAGCTCTTGCTGGTCCTCATCTCCCACTGGTAACCTCTCAAACGAACCACAAACACTTGGGCTCGGACCTTGTTTAGCCTACGAAAACTTCCAACGTACACAGCCTCTCCTGCTCAATCTGGCCAGAGCTCAACACCGGAATTGCGAACGTCCAGCGATTGCTCCTACACTAAAGGTGCCAGCCCTGAAAGCTCTTGCTGGTCCTCATCTCCCACTGGTAACCTCTCAAACGAACCACAAACACTTGGGCTCGGACCTTGTTTAGCCTACTAAAACTTCCAACGTACACAGCCTCTCCTGCTCAATCTGGCCAAAATTCAATACCGAAATTGCGAAAGTCCAGCGATTGCTCCTACACTAAAGGTGCCAGCCCTGAAAGCTCTTGCTGGTCCTCATCTCCCACTGGTCACCTCTCAAACGAACCACAAACACTTGGGCTCGGAACTTGTTTAGCCTACTAAAACTTCCAACGTACACAGCCTCTCCTGCTCAATCTGGCCAAAATTCAAAACCGAAATTGCAAACGTCCAGCGATTGCTCCTACACTAAAGGTGCCAGCCCTGAAAGCTCTTGCTGGTCCTCATCTCCCACTGGTAACCTCTCAAACGAACCACAAACACTTGGGCTCTGAACTTGTTTAGCCTACTAAAACTTCCAACGTACACAGCCTCTCCTGCTTAATTTGGCCAGAGCTCAACTCGCCGGAATCGCGAACGTCCAGGGATTGCTCCTACACTAAAGGTGCCAGCCCTGAAAGCTCTTGCTGGTCCTCATCTCCCACTGGTAACCTCTCAAACGAACCACAAACACTTGGGCTCGGAACTTGTTTAGCCTACTAAAACTTCCAACGTACACAGCCTCTCCTGCTCAATCTGGCCAAAATTCAAAACCGAAATTGCAAACGTCCAGCCATTGCTCCTACACTAAAGGTGCCAGCCCTGAAAGCTCTTGCTGGTCCTCATCTCCCACTGGTAACCTCTCAAACGAACCACAAACACTTGGGCTCTGAACTTGTTTAGCCTACTAAAACTTCCAACGTACACAGCCTCTCCTGCTCAATCTGGCCAAAATTCAACACCACAATTGCGAACGTCCAGCGATTGCTCCTACACTAAAGGTGCCAGCCCTGAAAGCTCTTGCTGGTCCTCATCTCCCACTGGTAACCTCTCAAACGAACCACAAACACTTGCGCTCGGAACTTGTTTAGCCTACCAAAACTTCCAACGTACACAGCCTCTCCTGCTCAATCTGGCCAAAATTCAACACCGGAATTGCGAACGTCCAGCGATTGCTCCTACACTAAAGGTGCCAGCCCTGAAAGCTCTTGCTGGTCCTCATCTCCCACTGGGTAACCTCTCAAACGAACCACAAACACTTGGGCTCGGAACTTGTTTAGCCTACTAAAACTTCCAACGTACACTCCCTCGCCTGCTCAATCTGGCCAGAGCTCAACACCGGAATTGCGAACGTCCAGCGATTGCTCCTACACTAAAGGTGCCAGCCCTGAAAGCTCTTGCTGGTCCTCATCTCCCACTGGTAACCTCTCAAACGAACCACAAACACTTGCGCTCGGAACTTGTTTAGCCTACTAAAACTTCCAACGTACACAGCCTCTCCTG
This sequence comes from Gavia stellata, assembly GCF_030936135.1. Taxonomy (NCBI): domain Eukaryota; kingdom Metazoa; phylum Chordata; class Aves; order Gaviiformes; family Gaviidae; genus Gavia; species Gavia stellata. Next base: position 8,987 of record NW_026777350.1, read on the forward strand.
CTCAATCTGGCCAAAATTCAACACCGAAATTGCGAACGTCCAGCGATTGCTCCTACACTAAAGGTGCCAGCCCTGAAAGCTCTTGCTGGTCCTCATCTCCCACTGGTAACCTCTCAAACGAACCACAAACACTTGGGCTCTGAACTTGTTTAGCCTACTAAAACTTCAACGTACACAGCCTCTCCTGCTCAATCTGGCCAGAGCTCAACACCAGAAATGCGAACGTCCAGCGATTGCTCCTACACTAAAGGTGCCAGCCCTGAAAGCTCTTGCTGGTCCTCATCTCCCACTGGTAACCTCTCAAACGAACCACAAACACTTGGGCTCGGAACTTGTTTAGCCTACTAAAACTTCCAACGTACACAGCCTCTCCTGCTCAATCTGGCCAGAGCTGAACACCGAAATTGCGAACGTCCAGCGATTGCTCCTACACTAAAGGTGCCAGCCCTGAAAGCTCTTGCTGGTCCTCATCTCCCACTGGTAACCTCTCAAACGAACCACAAACACTTGCGCTCGGAACTTGTTTAGCCTACCAAAACTTCCAACGTACACAGCCTCTCCTGCTCAATCTGGCCAAAATTCAACACCGGAATTGCGAACGTCCAGCGATTGCTCCTACACTAAAGGTGCCAGCCCTGAAAGCTCTTGCTGGTCCTCATCTCCCACTGGTAACCTCTCAAACGAACCACAAACACTTGGGCTCGGACCTTGTTTAGCCTACTAAAACTTCCAACGTACACTCCCTCGCCTGCTCAATCTGGCCAGAGCTCAACACCGGAATTGCGAACGTCCAGCGATTGCTCCTACACTAAGGTGCCAGCCCTGAAAGCTCTTGCTGGTCCTCATCTCCCACTGGTAACCTCTCAAACGAACCACAAACACTTGGGCTCGGAACTTGTTTAGCCTACTAAAACTTCCAACGTACACAGCCTCTCCTGCTCAATCTGGCCAAAATTCAACACCACAATTGCGAACGTCCAGCGATTGCTCCTACACTAAAGGTGCCAGCCCTGAAAGCTCTTGCTGGTCCTCATCTCCCACTGGTAACCTCTCAAACGAACCACAAACACTTGCGCTCGGAACTCGTTTAGCCTACTAAAACTTCCAACGTACACTCCCTCTCCTGCTCAATCTGGCCAAAATTCAAAACCGAAATTGCAAACGTCCAGCGATTGCTCCTACACTAAAGGTGCCAGCCCTGAAAGCTCTTGCTGGTCCTCATCTCCCACTGGTAAACCTCTCAAACGAACCACAAACACTTGGGCTCGGAACTTGTTTAGCCTACTAAAACTTCCAACGTACACAGCCTCTCCTGCTCAATCTGGCCAGAGCTGAACACCGAAATTGCGAACGTCCAGCGATTGCTCCTACACTAAAGGTGCCAGCCCTGAAAGCTCTTGCTGGTCCTCATCTCCCACTGGTAACCTCTCAAACGAACCACAAACACTTGGGCTCGGACCTTGTTTAGCCTACTAAAACTTCCAACGTACACAGCCTCTCCTGCTCAATCTGGCCAGAGCTCAACACCGGAATTGCGATCGTCCAGGGATTGCTCCTACACTAAAGCTGCCAGCCCTGAAAGCTCTTGCTGGTCCTCATCTCCCACTGGTAACCTCTCAAACGAACCACAAACACTTGGGCTCGGACCTTGTTTAGCCTACTAAAACTTCCAACGTACACAGCCTCTCCTGCTCAATCTGGCCAGAGCTCAACACCGGAATTGCGAACGTCCAGCGATTGCTCCTACACTAAAGGTGCCAGCCCTGAAAGCTCTTGCTGGTCCTCATCTCCCACTGGTAACCTCTCAAACGAACCACAAACACTTGCGCTCGGAACTTGTTTAGCCTACTAAAACTTCCAACGTACACATCCTCTCCTGCTCAATCTGGCCAAAATTCAACACCGAAATTGCGAACGTCCAGCGATTGCTCCTACACTAAAGGTGCCAGCCCTGAAAGCTCTTGCTGGTCCTCATCTCCCACTGGTAACCTCTCAAACGAACCACAAACACTTGCGCTCGGAACTTGTTTAGCCTACCAAAACTTCCAAAGTACACTCCCTCTCCTGCTCAATCTGGCCAAAATTCAACACCGGAATTGCGAACGTCCAGCGATTGCTCCTACACTAAAGGTGCCAGCCCTGAAAGCTCTTGCTGGTCCTCATCTCCCTCTGGTAACCTCTCAAACGAACCACAAACACTTGGGCTCGGACCTTGTTTAGCCTACGAAAACTTCCAACGTACACAGCCTCTCCTGCTCAATCTGGCCAGAGCTCAACACCGGAATTGCGAACGTCCAGCGATTGCTCCTACACTAAAGGTGCCAGCCCTGAAAGCTCTTGCTGGTCCTCATCTCCCACTGGTAACCTCTCAAACGAACCACAAACACTTGCGCTCGGAACTTGTTTAGCCTACCAAAACTTCCAACGTACACAGCCTCTCCTGCTCAATCTGGCCAAAATTCAACACCGGAATTGCGAACGTCCAGCGATTGCTCCTACACTAAAGGTGCCAGCCCTGAAAGCTCTTGCTGGTCCTCATCTCCCACTGGTAACCTCTCAAACGAACCACAAACACTTGGGCTCGGACCTTGTTTAGCCTACTAAAACTTCCAACGTACACAGCCTCTCCTGCTCAATCTGGCCAGAGCTCAACACCGGAATTGCGAACGTCCAGCGATTGCTCCTACACTAAAGGTGCCAGCCCTGAAAGCTCTTGCTGGTCCTCATCTCCCACTGGTAACCTCTCAAACGAACCACAAACACTTGGGCTCGGAACTTGTTTAGCCTACTAAAACTTCCAACGTACACAGCCTCTCCTGCTCAATCTGGCCAAAATTCAACACCGAAATTGCGAACGTCCAGCGATTGCTGCTACACTAAAGGTGCCAGCCCTGAAAGCTCTTGCTGGTCCTCATCTCCCACTGGTAACCTCTCAAACGAACCACAAACACTTGGGCTCTGAACTTGTTTAGCCTACTAAAACTTCCAACGTACACAGCCTCTCCTGCTCAATCTGGCCAAAATTCAAAACCGAAATTGCAAAAGTCCAGCGATTGCTCCTACACTAAAGGTGCCAGCCCTGAAAGCTCTTGCTGGTCCTCATCTCCCACTGGTAACCTCTCAAACGAACCACAAACACTTGCGCTCGGAACTTGTTTAGCCTACTAAAACTTCCAACGTACACAGCCTCTCCTGCTCAATCTGGCCAGAGCTGAAGACCGAAATTGCGAACGTCCAGCGATTGCTCCTACACTAAAGGTGCCAGCCCTGAAAGCTCTTGCTGGTCCTCATCTCCCACTGGTAACCTCTCAAACGAACCACAAACACTTGCGCTCGGAACTTGTTTAGCCTACTAAAACTTCCAACGTACACAGCCTCTCCTGCTCAATCTGGCCAGAGCTCAACACCGGAATTGCGATCGTCCAGGGATTGCTCCTACACTAAAGCTGCCAGCCCTGAAAGCTCTTGCTGGTCCTCATCTCCCACTGGTAACCTCTCAAACGAACCACAAACACTTGGGCTCTGAACTTGTTTAGCCTACTAAAACTTCCAACGTACACAGCCTCTCCTGCTCAATCTGGCCAAAATTCAATACCGAAATTGCGAACGTCCAGCGATTGCTCCTACACTAAAGGTGCCAGCCCTGAAAGCTCTTGCTGGTCCTCATCTCCCACTGGTAACCTCTCAAACGAACCACAAACACTTGGGCTCTGAACTTGTTTAGCCTACTAAAACTTCCAACGTACACAGCCTCTCCTGCTCAATCTGGCCAAAATTCAATACCGAAATTGCGAACGTCCAGCGATTGCTCCTACACTAAAGGTGCCAGCCCTGAAAGCTCTTGCTGGTCCTCATCTCCCACTGGTAACCTCTCAAACGAACCACAAACACTTGGGCTCGGAACTTGTTTAGCCTACTAAAACTTCCAACGTACACAGCCTCTTCTGCTCAATCTGGCCAGAGCTCAACACCGGAATTGCGAACGTCCAGCGATTGCTCCTACACTAAAGGTGCCAGCCCTGAAAGCTCTTGCTGGTCCTCATCTCCCACTGGTAACCTCTCAAACGAACCACAAACACTTGCGCTCGGAACTTGTTTAGCCTACTAAAACTTCCAACGTACACAGCCTCTCCTGCTCAATCTGGCCAGAGCTCAACACCGGAATTGCGATCGTCCAGGGATTGCTCCTACACTAAAGCTGCCAGCCCTGAAAGCTCTTGCTGGTCCTCATCTCCCACTGGTAACCTCTCAAACGAACCACAAACACTTGGGCTCTGAACTTGTTTAGCCTACTAAAACTTCCAACGTACACAGCCTCTCCTGCTCAATCTGGCCAAAATTCAATACCGAAATTGCGAACGTCCAGCGATTGCTCCTACACTAAAGGTGCCAGCCCTGAAAGCTCTTGCTGGTCCTCATCTCCCACTGGTAACCTCTCAAACGAACCACAAACACTTGGGCTCTGAACTTGTTTAGCCTACTAAAACTTCCAACGTACACAGCCTCTCCTGCTCAATCTTGCCAAAATTCAATACCGAAATTGCGAACGTCCAGCGATTGCTCCTACACTAAAGGTGCCAGCCCTGAAAGCTCTTGCTGGTCCTCATCTCCCACTGGTAACCTCTCAAACGAACCACAAACACTTGGGCTCGGAACTTGTTTAGCCTACTAAAACTTCCAACGTACACAGCCTCGCCTGCTCAATCTGGCCAAAATTCAACACCAAAATTGCGAACGTCCAGCGATTGCTACTACACTAAAGGTGCCAGCCCTGAAAGCTCTTGCTGGTCCTCATCTCCCACTGGTAACCTCTCAAAAAACCACAAACACTTGGGATCGGAACTTGTTTAGCCTACTAAAACTTCCAACGTACACTCCCTCTCCTGCTCAATCTGGCCAAAATTCAACACCGAAATTGCGAACGTCCAGCGATTGCTCCTACACTAAAGGTGCCAGCCCTGAAAGCTCTTGCTGGTCCTCATCTCCCACTGGTAACCTCTCAAACGAACCACAAACACTTGCGCTCGGAACTTGTTTAGCCTACCAAAACTTCCAAAGTACACTCCCTCTCCTGCTCAATCTGGCCAAAATTCAACACCGGAATTGCGAACGTCCAGCGATTGCTCCTACACTAAAGGTGCCAGCCCTGAAAGCTCTTGCTGGTCCTCATCTCCCACTGGTAACCTCTCAAACGAACCACAAACACTTGGGCTCGGACCTTGTTTAGCCTACGAAAACTTCCAACGTACACAGCCTCTCCTGCTCAATCTGGCCAGAGCTCAACACCGGAATTGCGAACGTCCAGCGATTGCTCCTACACTAAAGGTGCCAGCCCTGAAAGCTCTTGCTGGTCCTCATCTCCCACTGGTAACCTCTCAAACGAACCACAAACACTTGGGCTCGGAACTTGTTTAGCCTACTAAAACTTCCAACGTACACAGCCTCTCCTGCTCAATCTGGCCAGAGCTCAACACCGGAATTGCGAACGTCCAGCGATTGCTCCTACACTAAAGGTGCCAGCCCTGAAAGCTCTTGCTGGTCCTCATCTCCCACTGGTAACCTCTCAAAAGAACCACAAACACTTGGGCTCGGAACTTGTTTAGCCTACTAAAACTTCCAACGTACACAGCCTCTCCTGCTCAATCTGGCCAAAATTCAACACCGAAATTGCAAACGTCCAGCGATTGCTCCTACACTAAAGGTGCCAGCCCTGAAAGCTCTTGCTGGTCCTCATCTCCCACTGGTAACCTCTCAAACGAACCACAAACACTTGGGCTCGGAACTTGTTTAGCCTACTAAAACTTCCAACGTACACAGCCTCTCCTGCTCAATCTGGCCAGAGCTGAACACCGAAATTGCGAACGTCCAGCGATTGCTCCTACACTAAAGGTGCCAGCCCTGAAAGCTCTTGCTGGTCCTCATCTCCCACTGGTAACCTCTCAAACGAACCACAAACACTTGCGCTCGGAACTTGTTTAGCCTACTAAAACTTCCAACGTACACAGCCTCTCCTGCTCAATCTGGCCAGAGCTCAACACCGGAATTGCGATCGTCCAGGGATTGCTCCTACACTAAAGCTGCCAGCCCTGAAAGCTCTTGCTGGTCCTCATCTCCCACTGGTAACCTCTCAAACGAACCACAAACACTTGGGCTCTGAACTTGTTTAGCCTACTAAAACTTCCAACGTACACAGCCTCTCCTGCTCAATCTGGCCAAAATTCAATACCGAAATTGCGAACGTCCAGCGATTGCTCCTACACTAAAGGTGCCAGCCCTGAAAGCTCTTGCTGGTCCTCATCTCCCACTGGTAACCTCTCAAACGAACCACAAACACTTGGGCTCTGAACTTGTTTAGCCTACTAAAACTTCCAACGTACACAGCCTCTCCTGCTCAATCTGGCCAAAATTCAATACCGAAATTGCGAACGTCCAGCGATTGCTCCTACACTAAAGGTGCCAGCCCTGAAAGCTCTTGCTGGTCCTCATCTCCCACTGGTAACCTCTCAAACGAACCACAAACACTTGGGTTCGGAACTTGTTTAGCCTACTAAAACTTCCAACGTACACAGCCTCTCCTGCTCAATCTGGCCAGAGCTCAACACCGGAATTGCGAACGTCCAGCGATTGCTCCTACACTAAAGGTGCCAGCCCTGAAAGCTCTTGCTGGTCCTCATCTCCCACTGGTAACCTCTCAAACGAACCACAAACACTTGCGCTCGGAACTTGTTTAGCCTACTAAAACTTCCAACGTACACAGCCTCTCCTGCTCAATCTGGCCAGAGCTCAACACCGGAATTGCGATCGTCCAGGGATTGCTCCTACACTAAAGCTGCCAGCCCTGAAAGCTCTTGCTGGTCCTCATCTCCCACTGGTAACCTCTCAAACGAACCACAAACACTTGGGCTCTGAACTTGTTTAGCCTACTAAAACTTCCAACGTACACAGCCTCTCCTGCTCAATCTGGCCAAAATTCAATACCGAAATTGCGAACGTCCAGCGATTGCTCCTACACTAAAGGTGCCAGCCCTGAAAGCTCTTGCTGGTCCTCATCTCCCACTGGTAACCTCTCAAACGAACCACAAACACTTGGGCTCTGAACTTGTTTAGCCTACTAAAACTTCCAACGTACACAGCCTCTCCTGCTCAATCTGGCCAAAATTCAACACCGAAATTGCGAACGTCCAGCGATTGCTACTACACTAAAGGTGCCAGCCCTGAAAGCTCTTGCTGGTCCTCATCTCCCATTGGTAACCTCTCAAACGAACCACAAACACTTGGGATCGGAACTTGTTTAGCCTACTAAAACTTCCAACGTACACTCCCTCTCCTGCTCAATCTAGCCAAAATTCAACACCGAATTGCGAACGTCCAGCGATTGCTCCTACACTAAAGGTGCCAGCCCTGAAAGCTCTTGCTGGTCCTCATCTCCCACTGGTAATCTCTCAAACGAACCACAAACACTTGCGCTCGGAACTTGTTTAGCCTACCAAAACTTCCAAAGTACACTCCCTCTCCTGCTCAATCTGGCCAAAATTCAACACCGGAACTGCGAACGTCCAGCGATTGCTCCTACACTAAAGGTGCCAGCCCTGAAAGCTCTTGCTGGTCCTCATCTCCCACTGGTAACCTCTCAAACGAACCACAAACACTTGGGCTCGGACCTTGTTTAGCCTACGAAAACTTCCAACGTACACAGCCTCTCCTGCTCAATCTGGCCAGAGCTCAACACCGGAATTGCGAACGTCCAGCGATTGCTCCTACACTAAAGGTGCCAGCCCTGAAAGCTCTTGCTGGTCCTCATCTCCCACTGGTAACCTCTCAAACGAACCACAAACACTTGGGCTCGGAACTTGTTTAGCCTACTAAAACTTCCAACGTACACAGCCTCTCCTGCTCAATCTGGCCAGAGCTCAACACCGGAATTGCGAACGGTCCAGCGATTGCTCCTACACTAAAGGTGCCAGCCCTGAAAGCTCTTGCTGGTCCTCATCTCCCACTGGTAACCTCTCAAAAGAACCACAAACACTTGGGCTCGGAACTTGTTTAGCCTACTAAAACTTCCAACGTACACAGCCTCTCCTGCTCAATCTGGCCAAAATTCAACACCGAAATTGCGAACGTCCAGGGATTGCTCCTACACTAAAGGTGCCAGCCCTGAAAGCTCTTGCTGGTCCTCATCTCCCACTGGTAACCTCTCAAACGAACCACAAACACTTGGGCTCTGAACTTGTTTAGCCTACTAAAACTTCCAACGTACACAGCCTCTCCTGCTCAATCTGGCCAGAGCTCAACACCGGAATTGCGATCGTCCAGGGATTGCTCCTACACTAAAGCTGCCAGCCCTGAAAGCTCTTGCTGGTCCTCATCTCCCACTGGTAACCTCTCAAACGAACCACAAACACTTGGGCTCTGAACTTGTTTAGCCTACTAAAACTTCCAACGTACACAGCCTCTCCTGCTCAATCTGGCCAAAATTCAATACCGAAATTGCGAACGTCAGCGATTGCTCCTACACTAAAGGTGCCAGCCCTGAAAGCTCTTGCTGGTCCTCATCTCCCACTGGTAACCTCTCAAACGAACCACAAACACTTGGGCTCTGAACTTGTTTAGCCTACTAAAACTTCCAACGTACACAGCCTCTCCTGCTCAATCTTGCCAAAATTCAATACCGAAATTGCGAACGTCCAGCGATTGCTCCTACACTAAAGGTGCCAGCCCTGAAAGCTCTTGCTGGTCCTCATCTCCCACTGGTAACCTCTCAAACGAACCACAAACACTTGGGCTCGGAACTTGTTTAGCCTACTAAAACTTCCAACGTACACAGCCTCGCCTGCTCAATCTGGCCAAAATTCAACACCAAAATTGCGAACGTCCAGCGATTGCTACTACACTAAAGGTGCCAGCCCTGAAAGCTCTTGCTGGTCCTCATCTCCCACTGGTAACCTCTCAAACGAACCACAAACACTTGGGATCGGAACTTGTTTAGCCTACTAAAACTTCCAACGTACACTCCCTCTCCTGCTCAATCTGGCCAAAATTCAACACCGAAATTGCGAACGTCCAGCGATTGCTCCTACACTAAAGGTGCCAGCCCTGAAAGCTCTTGCTGGTCCTCATCTCCCACTGGTAACCTCTCAAACGAACCACAAACACTTGCGCTCGGAACTTGTTTAGCCTACCAAAACTTCCAAAGTACACTCCCTCTCCTGCTCAATCTGGCCAAAATTCAACACCGGAATTGCGAACGTCCAGCGATTGCTCCTACACTAAAGGTGCCAGCCCTGAAAGCTCTTGCTGGTCCTCATCTCCCACTGGTAACCTCTCAAACGAACCACAAACACTTGGGCTCGGACCTTGTTTAGCCTACGAAAACTTCCAACGTACACAGCCTCTCCTGCTCAATCTGGCCAGAGCTCAACACCGGAATTGCGAACGTCCAGCGATTGCTCCTACACTAAAGGTGCCAGCCCTGAAAGCTCTTGCTGGTCCTCATCTCCCACTGGTAACCTCTCAAACGAACCACAAACACTTGGGCTCGGAACTTGTTTAGCCTACTAAAACTTCCAACGTACACAGCCTCTCCTGCTCAATCTGGCCAGAGCTCAACACCGGAATTGCGAACGTCCAGCGATTGCTCCTACACTAAAGGTGCCAGCCCTGAAAGCTCTTGCTGGTCCTCATCTCCCACTGGTAACCTCTCAAAAGAACCACAAACACTTGGGCTCGGAACTTGTTTAGCCTACTAAAACTTCCAACGTACACAGCCTCTCCTGCTCAATCTGGCCAAAATTCAACACCGAAATTGCAAACGTCCAGCGATTGCTCCTACACTAAAGGTGCCAGCCCTGAAAGCTCTTGCTGGTCCTCATCTCCCACTGGTAACCTCTCAAACGAACCACAAACACTTGGGCTCGGAACTTGTTTAGCCTACTAAAACTTCCAACGTACACAGCCTCTCCTGCTCAATCTGGCCAGAGCTGAACACCGAAATTGCGAACGTCCAGCGATTGCTCCTACACTAAAGGTGCCAGCCCTGAAAGCTCTTGCTGGTCCTCATCTCCCACTGGTAACCTCTCAAACGAACCACAAACACTTGCGCTCGGAACTTGTTTAGCCTACTAAAACTTCCAACGTACACAGCCTCTCCTGCTCAATCTGGCCAGAGCTCAACACCGGAATTGCGATCGTCCAGGGATTGCTCCTACACTAAAGCTGCCAGCCCTGAAAGCTCTTGCTGGTCCTCATCTCCCACTGGTAACCTCTCAAACGAACCACAAACACTTGGGCTCTGAACTTGTTTAGCCTACTAAAACTTCCAACGTACACAGCCTCTCCTGCTCAATCTGGCCAAAATTCAATACCGAAATTGCGAACGTCCAGCGATTGCTCCTACACTAAAGGTGCCAGCCCTGAAAGCTCTTGCTGGTCCTCATCTCCCACTGGTAACCTCTCAAACGAACCACAAACACTTGGGCTCGGAACTTGTTTAGCCTACTAAAACTTCCAACGTACACTCCCTCGCCTGCTCAATCTGGCCAGAGCTCAACACCGGAATTGCGAACGTCCAGCGATTGCTCCTACACTAAAGGTGCCAGCCCTGAAAGCTCTTGCTGGTCCTCATCTCCCACTGGTAACCTCTCAAACGAACCACAAACACTTGGGTTCGGAACTTGTTTAGCCTACTAAAACTTCCAACGTACACAGCCTCTCCTGCTCAATCTGGCCAGAGCTCAACACCGGAATTGCGAACGTCCAGCGATTGCTCCTACACTAAAGGTGCCAGCCCTGAAAGCTCTTGCTGGTCCTCATCTCCCACTGGTAACCTCTCAAACGAACCACAAACACTTGCGCTCGGAACTTGTTTAGCCTACTAAAACTTCCAACGTACACAGCCTCTCCTGCTCAATCTGGCCAGAGCTCAACACCGGAATTGCGATCGTCCAGGGATTGCTCCTACACTAAAGCTGCCAGCCCTGAAAGCTCTTGCTGGTCCTCATCTCCCACTGGTAACCTCTCAAACGAACCACAAACACTTGGGCTCTGAACTTGTTTAGCCTACTAAAACTTCCAACGTACACAGCCTCTCCTGCTCAATCTGGCCAAAATTCAATACCGAAATTGCGAACGTCCAGCGATTGCTCCTACACTAAAGGTGCCAGCCCTGAAAGCTCTTGCTGGTCCTCATCTCCCACTGGTAACCTCTCAAACGAACCACAAACACTTGGGCTCTGAACTTGTTTAGCCTACTAAAACTTCCAACGTACACAGCCTCTCCTGCTCAATCTGGCCAAAATTCAACACCGAAATTGCGAACGTCCAGCGATTGCTACTACACTAAAGGTGCCAGCCCTGAAAGCTCTTGCTGGTCCTCATCTCCCATTGGTAACCTCTCAAACGAACCACAAACACTTGGGATCGGAACTTGTTTAGCCTACTAAAACTTCCAACGTACACTCCCTCTCCTGCTCAATCTAGCCAAAATTCAACACCGAAATTGCGAACGTCCAGCGATTGCTCCTACACTAAAGGTGCCAGCCCTGAAAGCTCTTGCTGGTCCTCATCTCCCACTGGTAATCTCTCAAACGAACCACAAACACTTGCGCTCGGAACTTGTTTAGCCTACCAAAACTTCCAAAGTACACTCCCTCTCCTGCTCAATCTGGCCAAAATTCAACACCGGAACTGCGAACGTCCAGCGATTGCTCCTACACTAAAGGTGCCAGCCCTGAAAGCTCTTGCTGGTCCTCATCTCCCACTGGTAACCTCTCAAACGAACCACAAACACTTGGGCTCGGACCTTGTTTAGCCTACGAAAACTTCCAACGTACACAGCCTCTCCTGCTCAATCTGGCCAGAGCTCAACACCGGAATTGCGAACGTCCAGCGATTGCTCCTACACTAAAGGTGCCAGCCCTGAAAGCTCTTGCTGGTCCTCATCTCCCACTGGTAACCTCTCAAACGAACCACAAACACTTGGGCTCGGAACTTGTTTAGCCTACTAAAACTTCCAACGTACACAGCCTCTCCTGCTCAATCTGGCCAGAGCTCAACACCGGAATTGCGAACGTCCAGCGATTGCTCCTACACTAAAGGTGCCAGCCCTGAAAGCTCTTGCTGGTCCTCATCTCCCACTGGTAACCTCTCAAAAGAACCACAAACACTTGGGCTCGGAACTTGTTTAGCCTACTAAAACTTCCAACGTACACAGCCTCTCCTGCTCAATCTGGCCAAAATTCAACACCGAAATTGCGAACGTCCAGGGATTGCTCCTACACTAAAGGTGCCAGCCCTGAAAGCTCTTGCTGGTCCTCATCTCCCACTGGTAACCTCTCAAACGAACCACAAACACTTGGGCTCTGAACTTGTTTAGCCTACTAAAACTTCCAACGTACACAGCCTCTCCTGCTCAATCTGGCCAAAATTCAATACCGAAATTGCGAACGTCCAGCGATTGCTCCTACACTAAAGGTGCCAGCCCTGAAAGCTCTTGCTGGTCCTCATCTCCCACTGGTAACCTCTCAAACGAACCACAAACACTTGGGCTCGGAACTTGTTTAGCCTACTAAAACTTCCAACGTACACAGCCTCTCCTGCTCAATCTGGCCAAAATTCAAAACCGAAATTGCAAACGTCCAGCGATTGCTCCTACACTAAAGGTGCCAGCCCTGAAAGCTCTTGCTGGTCCTCATCTCCCACTGGTAACCTCTCAAACGAACCACAAACACTTGGGCTCTGAACTTGTTTAGCCTACTAAAACTTCCAACGTACACAGCCTCTCCTGCTTAATTTGGCCAGAGCTCAACACCGGAATCGCGAACGTCCAGCGATTCCTCCTACACTAAAGGTGCCAGCCCTGAAAGCTCTTGCTGGTCCTCATCTCCCACTGGTAACCTCTCAAACGAACCACAAACACTTGGGCTCGGAACTTGTTTAGCCTACTAAAACTTCCAACGTACACAGCCTCTCCTGCTCAATCTGGCCAGAGCTCAACACCGGAATTGCGAACGTCCAGCGATTGCTCCTACACTAAAGGTGCCAGCCCTGAAAGCTCTTGCTGGTCCTCATCTCCCACTGGTAACCTCTCAAACGAACCACAAACACTTGCGCTCGGAACTTGTTTAGCCTACTAAAACTTCCAACGTACACAGCCTCTCCTGCTTAATTTGGCCAGAGCTCAACTCCGGAATCGCGAACGTCCAGGGATTGCTCCTACACTAAAGGTGCCAGCCCTGAAAGCTCTTGCTGGTCCTCATCTCCCACTGGTAACCTCTCAAACGAACCACAAACACTTGGGCTCGGAACTTGTTTAGCCTACTAAAACTTCCAACGTACACAGCCTCTCCTGCTCAATCTGGCCAGAGCTCAACACCGGAATTGCGAACGTCCAGGGATTGCTCCTACACTAAAGGTGCCAGCCCTGAAAGCTCTTGCTGGTCCTCATCTCCCACTGGTAACCTCTCAAACGAACCACAAACACTTGGGCTCTGAACTTGTTTAGCCTACTAAATCTTCCAACGTACACAGCCTCTCCTGCTCAATTTGGCCAGAGCTCAACACCGGAATCACGAACGTCCAGGGATTGCTCCTACTCTAAAGGTGCCAGCCCTGAAAGCTCTTGCTGGTCCTCATCTCCCACTGGTCACCTCTCAAACGAACCACAAACACTTGGGCTCGGACCTTGTTTAGCCTAGTAAAACTTCCAAAGTACACTCCCTCTCCTGCTCAATCTGGCCAAAATTCAACACCGGAATTGCGAACGTCCAGCGATGGCTCCTACACTAAAGGTGCCAGCCCTGAAAGCTCTTGCTGGTCCTCATCTCCCACTGGTAACCTCTCAAACGAACCACAAACACTTGGGCTCTGAACTTGTTTAGCCTGCTAAAACTTCCAACGTACACAGCCTCTCCTGCTCAATCTGAACAAAATTCAACACCGAAATTGCGAACGTCCAGCGATTGCTCCTACACTAAAGGTGCCAGCCCTGAAAGCTCTTGCTGGTCCTCATCTCCCACTGGTAACCTCTCAAACGAACCACAAACACTTGGGCTCTGAACTTGTTTAGCCTACTAAAACTTCCAACGTACACAGCCTCTCCTGCTCAATCTGGCCAGAGCTCAACACCGGAATTGCGAACGTCCAGGGATTGCTCCTACACTAAAGGTGCCAGCCCTGAAAGCTCTTGCTGGTCCTCATCTCCCACTGGTAACCTCTCAAACGAACCACAAACACTTGCGCTCGGAACTTGTTTAGCCTACCAAAACTTCCAAAGTACACTCCCTCTCCTGCTCAATCTGGCCAAAATTCAACACCGGAACTGCGAACGTCCAGCGATTGCTCCTACACTAAAGGTGCCAGCCCTGAAAGCTCTTGCTGGTCCTCATCTCCCACTGGTAACCTCTCAAACGAACCACAAACACTTGGGCTCGGACCTTGTTTAGCCTACGAAAACTTCCAACGTACACAGCCTCTCCTGCTCAATCTGGCCAGAGCTCAACACCGGAATTGCGAACGTCCAGCCATTGCTCCTACACTAAAGGTGCCAGCCCTGAAAGCTCTTGCTGGTCCTCATCTCCCACTGGTAACCTCTCAAACGAACCACAAACACTTGGGCTCGGAACTTGTTTAGCCTACTAAAACTTCCAACGTACACAGCCTCTCCTGCTCAATCTGGCCAGAGCTCAACACCGGAATTGCGAACGTCCAGCGATTGCTCCTACACTAAAGGTGCCAGCCCTGAAAGCTCTTGCTGGTCCTCATCTCCCACTGGTAACCTCTCAAACGAACCACAAACACTTGGGCTCGGAACTTGTTTAGCCTACTAAAACTTCCAACGTACACAGCCTCTCCTGCTCAATCTGGCCAAAATTAAAAACCGAAATTGCAAACGTCCAGCGATTGCTCCTACACTAAAGGTGCCAGCCCTGAAAGCTCTTGCTGGTCCTCATCTCCCACTGGTAACCTCTCAAACGAACCACAAACACTTGGGCTCTGAACTTGTTTAGCCTACTAAAACTTCCAACGTACACAGCCTCTCCTGCTTAATTTGGCCAGAGCTCAACACCGGAATCGCGAACGTCCAGCGATTGCTCCTACACTAAAGGTGCCAGCCCTGAAAGCTCTTGCTGGTCCTCATCTCCCACTGGTAACCTCTCAAACGAACCACAAACACTTGGGCTCGGAACTTGTTTAGCCTACTAAAACTTCCAACGTACACAGCCTCTCCTGCTCAATCTGGCCAGAGCTCAACACCGGAATTGCGAACGTCCAGCGATTGCTCCTACACTAAAGGTGCCAGCCCTGAAAGCTCTTGCTGGTCCTCATCTCCCACTGGTAACCTCTCAAACGAACCACAAACACTTGGGCTCGGAACTTGTTTAGCCTACTAAAACTTCCAACGTACACAGCCTCTCCTGCTTAATTTGGCCAGAGCTCAACTCCGGAATCGCGAACGTCCAGGGATTGCTCCTACACTAAAGGTGCCAGCCCTGAAAGCTCTTGCTGGTCCTCATCTCCCACTGGTAACCTCTCAAACGAACCACAAACACTTGGGCTCGGAACTTGTTTAGCCTACTAAAACTTCCAACGTACACAGCCTCTCCTGCTCAATCTGGCCAGAGCTCAACACCGGAATTGCGAACGTCCAGGGATTGCTCCTACACTAAAGGTGCCAGCCCTGAAAGCTCTTGCTGGTCCTCATCTCCCACTGGTAACCTCTCAAACGAACCACAAACACTTGGGCTCTGAACTTGTTTAGCCTACTAAAACTTCCAACGTACACAGCCTCTCCTGCTCAATTTGGCCAGAGCTCAACACCGGAATCACGAACGTCCAGGGATTGCTCCTACTCTAAAGGTGCCAGCCCTGAAAGCTCTTGCTGGTCCTCATCTCCCACTGGTCACCTCTCAAACGAACCACAAACACTTGGGCTCGGACCTTGTTTAGCCTAGTAAAACTTCCAAAGTACACTCCCTCTCCTGCTCAATCTGGCCAAAATTCAACACCGGAATTGCGAACGTCCAGCGATTGCTCCTACACTAAAGGTGCCAGCCCTGAAAGCTCTTGCTGGTCCTCATCTCCCACTGGTAACCTCTCAAACGAACCACAAACACTTGGGCTCTGAACTTGTTTAGCCTGCTAAAACTTCCAACGTACACAGCCTCTCCTGCTCAATCTGAACAAAATTCAACACCGAAATTGCGAACGTCCAGCGATTGCTCCTACACTAAAGGTGCCAGCCCTGAAAGCTCTTGCTGGTCCTCATCTCCCACTGGTAACCTCTCAAACGAACCACAAACACTTGGGCTCGGAACTTGTTTAGCCTACTAAAACTTCCAACGTACACAGCCTCTCCTGCTCAATCTGGCCAGAGCTCAACACCGGAATTGCGAACGTCCAGCGATTGCTCCTACACTAAAGGTGCCAGCCCTGAAAGCTCTTGCTGGTCCTCATCTCCCACTGGTAACCTCTCAAACGAACCACAAACACTTGGGCTCTGAACTTGTTTAGCCTACTAAAACTTCCAACGTACACAGCCTCTCCTGCTTAATTTGGCCAGAGCTCAGCTCCGGAATCGCGAACGTCCAGGGATTGCTCCTACACTAAAGGTGCCAGCCCTGAAAGCTCTTGCTGGTCCTCATCTCCCACTGGTAACCTCTCAAACGAACCACAAACACTTGGGCTCTGAACTTGTTTAGCCTCCCAAAACTTCCAACGTACACAGCCTCTCCTGCTCAGTCTGGCCAGAGCTCAACACCGGAATTGCGAACGTTCAGCGATTGCTCCTACACTAAAGGTGCCAGCCCTGAAAGCTCTTGCTGGTCCTCATCTCCCACTGGTAACCTCTCAAACGAACCACAAACACTTGGGCTCGGAACTTGTTTAGCCTACTAAAACTTCCAACGTACACAGCCTCTCCTGCTCAATCTGGCCAGAGCTCAACACCGAAATTGCGAACGTCCAGCGATTGCTCCTACACTAAAGGTGCCAGCCCTGAAAGCTCTTGCTGGTCCTCATCTCCCACTGGTAACCTCTCAAACGAACCACAAACACTTGGGATCGGAACTTGTTTAGCCTACTAAAACTTCCAACGTACACAGCCTCTCCTGCTCAATCTGGCCAAAATTCAATACCGAAATTGAGAACGTCCAGCGATTGCTCCTACACTAAAGGTGCCAGCCCTGAAAGCTCTTGCTGGTCCTCATCTCCCACTGGTAACCTCTCAAACGAACCACAAACACTTGGGCTCGGAACTTGTTTAGCCTACTAAAACTTCCAACGTACACAGCCTCTCCTGCTCAATCTGGCCAAAATTCAACACCGGAATTGCGAACGTCCAGGGATTGCTCCTACACTAAAGGTGCCAGCCCTGAAAGCTCTTGCTGGTCCTCATCTCCCACTGGTAACCT
Source organism: Gavia stellata (assembly GCF_030936135.1). NCBI lineage: Eukaryota > Metazoa > Chordata > Aves > Gaviiformes > Gaviidae > Gavia > Gavia stellata. The sequence goes on from NW_026777350.1 coordinate 26,392, forward strand.
CTCAAACGAACCACAAACACTTGGGCTCGGAACTTCTTTAGCCTGCTAAAACTTCCAACGTACACAGCCTCTCCTGCTCAATCTGGCCAAAATTCAACACCGAAATTGCGAACGTCCAGCGATTGCCCCTACACTAAAGGTGCCAGCCCTGAAAGCTCTTGCTGGTCCTCATCTCCCACTGGTAACCTCTCAAACGAACCACAAACACTTGGGCTCGGAACTTGTTTAGCCTACTAAAACTTCCAACGTACACAGCCTCGCCTGCTCAATCTGGCCAAAATTCAACACCAAAATTGCGAACGTCCAGCGATTGCTACTACACTAAAGGTGCCAGCCCTGAAAGCTCTTGCTGGTCCTCATCTCCCACTGGTAACCTCTCAAACGAACCACAAACACTTGGGATCGGAACTTGTTTAGCCTACTAAAACTTCCAACGTACACTCCCTCTCCTGCTCAATCTGGCCAAAATTCAACACCGAAATTGCGAACGTCCAGCCATTGCTCCTACACTAAAGGTGCCAGCCCTGAAAGCTCTTGCTGGTCCTCATCTCCCACTGGTAACCTCTCAAACGAACCACAAACACTTGCGCTCGGAACTTGTTTAGCCTACCAAAACTTCCAAAGTACACTCCCTCTCCTGCTCAATCTGGCCAAAATTCAACACCGGAATTGCGAACGTCCAGCGATTGCTCCTACACTAAAGGTGCCAGCCCTGAAAGCTCTTGCTGGTCCTCATCTCCCACTGGTAACCTCTCAAACGAACCACAAACACTTGGGCTCGGACCTTGTTTAGCCTACGAAAACTTCCAACGTACACAGCCTCTCCTGCTCAATCTGGCCAGAGCTCAACACCGGAATTGCGAACGTCCAGCGATTGCTCCTACACTAAAGGTGCCAGCCCTGAAAGCTCTTGCTGGTCCTCATCTCCCACTGGTAACCTCTCAAACGAACCACAAACACTTGGGCTCGGAACTTGTTTAGCCTACTAAAACTTCCAACGTACACAGCCTCTCCTGCTCAATCTGGCCAGAGCTCAACACCGGAATTGCGAACGTCCAGCGATTGCTCCTACACTAAAGGTGCCAGCCCTGAAAGCTCTTGCTGGTCCTCATCTCCCACTGGTAACCTCTCAAAAGAACCACAAACACTTGGGCTCGGAACTTGTTTAGCCTACTAAAACTTCCAACGTACACAGCCTCTCCTGCTCAATCTGGCCAAAATTCAACACCGAAATTGCAAACGTCCAGCGATTGCTCCTACACTAAAGGTGCCAGCCCTGAAAGCTCTTGCTGGTCCTCATCTCCCACTGGTAACCTCTCAAACGAACCACAAACACTTGGGCTCGGAACTTGTTTAGCCTACTAAAACTTCCAACGTACACAGCCTCTCCTGCTCAATCTGGCCAGAGCTCAACACCGAAATTGCGAACGTCCAGCCATTGCTCCTACACTAAAGGTGCCAGCCCTGAAAGCTCTTGCTGGTCCTCATCTCCCACTGGTAACCTCTCAAACGAACCACAAACACTTGGGCTCTGAACTTGTTTAGCCTACTAAAACTTCCAACGTACACAGCCTCTCCTGCTCAATCTGGCCAAAATTCAATACCGAAATTGCGAACGTCCAGCGATTGCTCCTACACTAAAGGTGCCAGCCCTGAAAGCTCTTGCTGGTCCTCATCTCCCACTGGTAACCTCTCAAACGAACCACAAACACTTGGGCTCGGAACTTGTTTAGCCTACTAAAACTTCCAACGTACACAGCCTCTCCTGCTCAATCTGGCCAGAGCTCAACACCGGAATTGCGAACGTCCAGCGATTGCTCCTACACTAAAGGTGCCAGCCCTGAAAGCTCTTGCTGGTCCTCATCTCCCACTGGTAACCTCTCAAATGAACCACAAACACTTGCGCTCGGAACTTGTTTAGCCTACTAAAACTTCCAACGTACACAGCCTCTCCTGCTCAATCTGGCCAGAGCTCAACACCGGAATCGCGAACGTCCAGGGATTGCTCCTACACTAAAGCTGCCAGCCCTGAAAGCTCTTGCTGGTCCTCATCTCCCACTGGTAACCTCTCAAACGAACCACAAACACTTGGGCTCTGAACTTGTTTAGCCTACTAAAACTTCCAACGTACACAGCCTCTCCTGCTCAATCTGGCCAAAATTCAATACCGAAATTGCGAACGTCCAGCGATTGCTCCTACACTAAAGGTGCCAGCCCTGAAAGCTCTTGCTGGTCCTCATCTCCCACTGGTAACCTCTCAAACGAACCACAAACACTTGGGCTCTGAACTTGTTTAGCCTACTAAAACTTCCAACGTACACAGCCTCTCCTGCTCAATCTGGCCAAAATTCAATACCGAAATTGCGAACGTCCAGCGATTGCTCCTACACTAAAGGTGCCAGCCCTGAAAGCTCTTGCTGGTCCTCATCTCCCACTGGTAACCTCTCAAACGAACCACAAACACTTGGGCTCGGAACTTGTTTAGCCTACTAAAACTTCCAACGTACACAGCCTCGCCTGCTCAATCTGGCCAAAATTCAACACCAAAATTGCGAACGTCCAGCGATTGCTACTACACTAAAGGTGCCAGCCCTGAAAGCTCTTGCTGGTCCTCATCTCCCACTGGTAACCTCTCAAACGAACCACAAACACTTGGGATCGGAACTTGTTTAGCCTACTAAAACTTCCAACGTACACTCCCTCTCCTGCTCAATCTGGCCAAAATTCAACACCGAAATTGCGAACGTCCAGCGATTGCTCCTACACTAAAGGTGCCAGCCCTGAAAGCTCTTGCTGGTCCTCATCTCCCACTGGTAACCTCTCAAACGAACCACAAACACTTGCGCTCGGAACTTGTTTAGCCTACCAAAACTTCCAACGTACACAGCCTCTCCTGCTCAATTTGGCCAGAGCTCAACACCGGAATTGCGAACGTCCAGCGATTGCTCCTACACTAAAGGTGCCAGCCCTGAAAGCTCTTGCTGGTCCTCATCTCCCACTGGTAACCTCTCAAACGAACCACAAACACTTGGGCTCGGAACTTGTTTAGCCTGCTAAAACTTCCAACGTACACAGCCTCTCCTGCTCAATCTGGCCAGAGCTCAACACCGAAATTGCGAACGTCCAGCGATTGCTCCTACACTAAAGGTGCCAGCCCTGAAAGCTCTTGCTGGTCCTCATCTCCCACTGGTAACCTCTCAAACGAACCACAAACACTTGGGCTCTGAACTTGTTTAGCCTACTAAAACTTCCAACGTACACAGCCTCTCCTGCTCAATCTGGCCAGAGCTCAACACCGGAATTGCGAACGTCCAGGGATTGCTCCTACACTAAAGGTGCCAGCCCTGAAAGCTCTTGCTGGTCCTCATCTCCCACTGGTAACCTCTCAAACGAACCACAAACACTTGGGCTCTGAACTTGTTTAGCCTACTAAAACTTCCAACGTACACAGCCTCTCCTGCTTAATTTGGCCAGAGCTCAACACCGAAATTGCGAACGTCCAGGGATTGCTCCTACACTAAAGGTGCCAGCCCTGAAAGCTCTTGCTGGTCCTCATCTCCCACTGGTAACCTCTCAAACGAACCACAAACACTTGGGCTCTGAACTTGTTTAGCCTCCCAAAACTTCCAACGTACACAGCCTCTCCTGCTCAGTCTGGCCAGAGCTCAACACCGGAATTGCGAACGTTCAGCGATTGCTCCTACACTAAAGGTGCCAGCCCTGAAAGCTCTTGCTGGTCCTCATCTCCCACTGGTAACCTCTCAAACGAACCACAAACACTTGGGCTCGGAACTTGTTTAGCCTACTAAAACTTCCAACGTACACAGCCTCTCCTGCTCAATCTGGCCAGAGCTCAACACCGAAATTGCGAACGTCCAGCGATTGCTCCTACACTAAAGGTGCCAGCCCTGAAAGCTCTTGCTGGTCCTCATCTCCCACTGGTAACCTCTCAAACGAACCACAAACACTTGGGATCGGAACTTGTTTAGCCTACTAAAACTTCCAACGTACACAGCCTCTCCTGCTCAATCTGGCCAAAATTCAATACCGAAATTGCGAACGTCCAGCGATTGCTCCTACACTAAAGGTGCCAGCCCTGAAAGCTCTTGCTGGTCCTCATCTCCCACTGGTAACCTCTCAAACGAACCACAAACACTTGGGCTCGGAACTTGTTTAGCCTACTAAAACTTCCAACGTACACAGCCTCTCCTGCTCAATCTGGCCAAAATTCAACACCGGAATTGCGAACGTCCAGGGATTGCTCCTACACTAAAGGTGCCAGCCCTGAAAGCTCTTGCTGGTCCTCATCTCCCACTGGTAACCTCTCAAACGAACCACAAACACTTGGGCTCGGAACTTCTTTAGCCTGCTAAAACTTCCAACGTACACAGCCTCTCCTGCTCAATCTGGCCAAAATTCAACACCGAAATTGCGAACGTCCAGCGAATGCTCCTACACGAAAGGTGCCAGCCCTGAAAGCTCTTGCTGGTCCTCATCTCCCACTGGTAACCTCTCAAACGAACCACAAACACTTGGGCTCTGAACTTGTTTAGCCTACTAAAACTTCCAACGTACACTCCCTCTCCTGCTCAATTTGGCCAGAGCTCAACACCGAAATTGCGAACGTCCAGCGATTGCTCCTACACTAAAGGTGCCAGCCCTGAAAGCTCTTGCTGGTCCTCATCTCCCACTGGTAACCTCTCAAACGAACCACAAACACTTGGGCTCTGAACTTGTTTAGCCTACTAAAACTTCCAACGTACACAGCCTCTCCTGCTCAATCTGGCCAGAGCTCAACACCGGAATTGCGAACGTCCAGCGATTGCTCCTACACTAAAGGTGCCAGCCCTGAAAGCTCTTGCTGGTCCTCATCTCCCACTGGTAACCTCTCAAACGAACCACAAACACTTGCGCTCGGAACTTGTTTAGCCTAGTAAAACTTCCAACGTACACAGCCTCTCCTGCTCAATCTGGCCAAAATTCAACACCGAAATTGCGAACGTCCAGCGATTGCTCCTACACTAAAGGTGCCAGCCCTGAAAGCTCTTGCTGGTCCTCATCTCCCACTGGCAACCTCTACAAACGAACCACAAACACTTGGGCTCGGAACTTGTTTAGCCTACTAAAACTTCCAACGTACAGAGCCTCTCCTGCTCAATCTGGCCAGAGCTCAACACCAGGAATTGCGAACGTCCAGGGATTGCTCCTACACTAAAGGTGCCAGCCCTGAAAGCTCTTGCTGGTCCTCATCTCCCACTGGTAACCTCTCAAACGAACCACAAACACTTGGGCTCGGAACTTGTTTAGCCTACTAAAACTTCCAACGTACACAGCCTCTCCTGCTCAATCTGGCCAGAGCTCAACACCGAATTGCGAACGTCCAGGGATTGCTCCTACACTAAAGGTGCCAGCCCTGAAAGCTCTTGCTGGTCCTCATCTCCCACTGGTAACCTCTCAAGACGAACCACAAACACTTGGGCTCTGAACTTGTTTAGCCTACTAAAGAACTTCCAACGTACACAGCCTCTCCTGCTCAATTTGGCCAGAGCTCAACACCGGAATCACGAACGTCCAGGGATTGCTCCTACTCTAAAGGTGCCAGCCCTGAAAGCTCTTGCTGGTCCTAATCTCCCACTGGTCACCTCTCAAACGAACCACAACACTTGGGCTCGGAACTTGTTTAGCCTACTAAAACTTCCAACGTACACTCCCTCGCCTGCTCAATCTGGCAAGGAGCTGAACAACGAGAATTGCGAACGTCCAGCAGCGATTGCTATCCTACACTAAAGGTGCCAGGCCCTGAAAGCTCTTGCTGGTCCTCATCTCCCACTGGTAACCTCTCAAACGAACCACAAACACTTGGGCTCGGAACTTGTTTAGCCTACTAAAACTTCCAACGTACACAGACTCTCCTGATCAATCTGGCCAAAATTCAACACCAAAATTGCGAACGTCCAGCGATTGCTCCTACACTAAAAGGTGCCAGCCCTGAAAGCTCTTGCTGGTCCTCATCTCCCCACTGGTAACCTCTCAAACGAACCACAAACACTTGGGCTCAGAACTTGTTTAGCCTACTAAATCTTCCAACGTACACAGCCTCTCCTACTCAATCTGGAAAGAGCTCAACACCGAAATTGCAAACGTCCAGGGATTGCTCCTACACTAAAGGTGCCAGCCCCTGAAAGCTCTTGCTGGTCCTCATCTCCCACTGGTACCTCTCAAACGAACCACAAACACTTGGCTCTGAACTTGTTTAGCCTACTAAAACTTCCAACATACACAGACTCTCCTGCTCAATCTGGCCAAAATTCAAAACCGAAATTGCGAACGTCCAGCGATTGCTCCTACATTAAAGGTGCCAGCCCTGAAAGCTCTTGCTGGTCCTCATCTCCCACTGGTAACCTCTCAAACGAACCACAAACACTTGGGCTCAGAACTTGTTTAGCCTACTAAAACTTCCAACGTACACAGCCTCTCCTGCTCAATCTGGCCAAAATTCAACACCGAAATTGCGAACGTCCAGCCATTGCTCCTACACTAAAGGTGCCAGCCTGAAAGCTCTTGCTGGTCCTCATCTCCCACTGGTAACCTCTCAAACGAACCACAAACACTTGGGCTCTGAACTTGTTTAGCCTACTAAAACTTCCAACGTACACAGCCTCTCCTGCTCAATTTGGCCAGAGCTCAACACCGGAATTGCGAACGTCCAGCGATTGCTCCTACACTAAAGGTGCCAGCCCTGAAAGCTCTTGTGGTCCTCATCTCCCACTGGTAACCTCTCAAACGAACCACAAACACTTGGGCTCGGAACTTGTTTAGCTACTAAAACTTCCAACGTACACTCCCTCTCCTGCTCAATCTGGCCAGAGCTCAACACCGGAATTGCGAACGTCCAGCGATTGCTCCTACACTAAAGGTGCCAGCCCTGAAAGCTCTTGCTGGTCCTCATCTCCCACTGGTAACCTCTCAAACGAACCACAAACACTTGCGCTCGGAACTTGTTTAGCCTAGTAAAACTTCCAACGTACACAGCCTCTCCTGCTCAATCTGGCCAGAGCTCAACACCGGAATTGCGAACGTCCAGCCATTGCTACTACACTAAAGGTGCCAGCCCTGAAAGCTCTTGCTGGTCCTCATCTCCCACTGGTAACCTCTCAAACGAACCACAAACACTTGGGCTCTGAACTTGTTTAGCCTACTAAAACTTCCAACGTACACAGCCTCTCCTGCTCAATTTGGCCAGAGCTCAACACCGGAATCACGAACGTCCAGGGATTGCTCCTACTCTAAAGGTGCCAGCCCTGAAAGCTCTTGCTGGTCCTCATCTCCCACTGTCACCTCTCAAACGAACCACAAACATTTGGGCTCGGAACTTGTTTAGCCTACTAAAACTTCCAACGTACACTCCCTCGCCTGCTCAATCTGGCAAGAGCTGAACAACGAAATTGCGAACGTCCCAGCGATTGCTCCTACACTAAAGGTGCCAGCCCTGAAAGCTCTTGCTGGTCCTCATCTCTCCACTGGTAACCTCTCAAACGAACCACAAACACTTGGGCTCGGAACTTGTTTAGCCTACTAAAACTTCCAACGTACACAGACTCTCCTGCTCAATCTGTCCAAAATTCAACCCAAAATAGCGAACGCTCCAGCGATTGCTCCTACACTAAAGGTGCCAGCCCTGAAAGCTCTTGCTGGTCCTCATCTCCCACTGGTAACCTCTCAAACGAACCACAAACACTTGGGCTCTGAACTTGTTTAGCCTACTAAAACTTCCAACATACACAGACTCTCCTGCTCAATCTGGCCAAAATTCGAAAACCGAAATTGCGAACGTCCAGCGATTGCTCCTACATTAAAGGTGCCAGCCCTGAAAGCTCTTGCTGGTCCTCATCTCCCACTGGTAACCTCTCAAACGAACCACAAACACTTGGCTCGGAACTTGTTAGCCTACTAAACCTTCCAACGTACACAGCCTCTCCTGCTCAATCTGCCAAAATTCAACACCGAAATTGCCGAACGTCCAGCCATTGCTCCTACACTAAAGGTGCCAGCCCTGAAAGCTCTTGCTGGTCCTCATCTCCCACTGGTAACCTCTCAAACGAACCACAAACACTTGGGCTCTGAACTTGTTTAGCCTACTAAAACTTCCAACGTACACAGCCTCTCCTGCTCAATTTGGCCAGAGCTCAACACCGAAATTGCGAACGTCCAGCGATTGCTCCCTACACTAAAGGTGCCAGCCTGAAAGCTCTTGCTGGTCCTCATCTCCCCACTGGTAACCTCTCAAACGAACCACAAAAACTTGGGCTCGGAACTTGTTTAGCCTACTAAAACTTCCAACGTACACAGCCTCTTCTGCTCAATCTGGCCAGAGCTCAACACCGGAATTGCGAACATCCAGGGATTGCTCCTACACTAAAGGTGCCAGCCCTGAAAGCTCTTGCTGGTCCTCATCTCCCACTGGCAACCTCTCAACGAACACAAACACTTGGGCTCGGACCTTGTTTAGCCTACTAAAATTTCCAACGTACAGAGCCTCTCCTGCTCAATCTGGCCAGAGCTCAACACCGGGAATTGCGAACGTCCAGGGATTGCTCCTACACTAAAGGTGCCAGCCCTGAAAGCTCTTGCTGGTCCTCATCTCCCACTGGTAACCTCTCAAACGAACCACAAACACTTGGGCTCGGAACTTGTTTAGCCTACTAAAACTTCCAACGTACACTTCCTCGCCTGCTCAATCTGGCCAGAGCTCACACCGGAATTGCGAACGTCCAGCGATTGCTCCCTACACTAAAGGTGCCAGCCCTGAAAGCTCTTGCTTGTCCTCATCTCCCACTGGTAACCTCTCAAACGAACCACAAACACTTGGGCTCGGAACTTGTTTAGCCTACTAAAACTTCCAACGTACACAGTCTCTCCTGCTCAATCTGGCCAAAATTCAACACCGAAATTGCGAACGTCCAGCGATTGCTCCTACACTAAAGGTGCCAGCCCTGAAAGCTCTTGCTGGTCCTCATCTCCCACTGGTAACCTCTCAAACGAACCACAAACACTTGCGCTCGGACCTTGTTTAGCCTACCAAAACTTCCAAAGTACACTCCCTCTCCTGCTCAATCTGGCCAAAATTCAACACCGGAATTGCGAACGTCCAGCGATTGCTCCTACACTAAGGTGCCAGCCCTGAAAGCTCTTGCTGGTCCTCATCTCCCACTGGTAACCTCTCAAACGAACCACAAACACTTGCGCTCGGAACTTGTTTAGCCTACTAAAACTTCCAACGTACACAGCCTCTCCTGCTCAATCTGGCCAAAATTCAACACCGGAATTGCGAACGTCCAGGGATTGCTCCTACACTAAAGGTGCCAGCCCTGAAAGCTCTTGCTGGTCCTCATCTCCCACTGGTAACCTCTCAAACGAACCACAAAACACTTGGGCTCGGAACTTGTTTAGCCTACTAAAACTTCCAACGTACACAGCCTCTTCTGCTCAATCTGGCCAAAATTCAACACCGAAATTGCGAACGTCCAGGGATTGCTCCTACACTAAAGGTGCCAGCCCTGAAAGCTCTTGCTGGTCTCATCTCCCACTGGTAACCTCTCAAACGAACCACAAACACTTGGGCTCGGAACTTGTTTAGCCTACTGAAACTTCCAATGTAAATAGCCTCTCCTGCTCAATCTGGCCAAAATTCAACACCGAAATAGCGAACGTCCAGCGATTGCTCCTACACTAAAGGTGCTAGCCATGAAAGCTCTTGCTGGTCCTCAATCTCCCACTGGTAACCTCTCAAACGAACCACAAACACTTGGGCTCTGAACTTGTTTAGCCTACTAAAACTTCCAACGTACACAGCCTCTCCTGCTCAATCTGGCCAAAATTCAACACCGAAATTGCGAACGTCCAGCGATTGCTCCTACACTAAAGGTGCCAGCCCTGAAAGCTCTTGCTGGTCCTCATCTCCCACTGGTAACCTCTCAAACGAACCACAAACACTTGGGCTCTGACTTGTTTAGCCTACTAAAACTTCCAACGTACACAGCCTCTCCTGCTCAATCTGGCCAAAATTCAACACCGAAATTGCGAACGTCCAGCGATTGCTCCTACACTAAAGGTGCCAGCCCTGAAAGCTCTTGCTGGTCCTCATCTCCCACTGGTAAACCTCTCAAACGAACCACAAACACTTGCGCTCGGAACTTGTTTAGCCTTCTAAAACTTCCAACGTACACAGCCTCTCCTGCTCAATCTGGCCAGAGCTGAACAACGAATTGCGAACGTCCAGCGATTGCTCCTACACTAAAGGTGCCAGCCCCTGAAAGCTCTTGCTGGTCCTCATCTCCCCACTGGTAACCTCTCAAACGAACACAAACACTTGGGCTCGGAACTTGTTTAGCCTACTAAAACTTCCAACGTACACAGCCTCTCCTGCTCAATCTGGCCAAAATTCAACACCGAAATTGCGAACGTCCAGCGATTGCTCCTACACTAAAGGTGCCAGCCCTGAAAGCTCTTGCTGGTCCCTCATCTCCCACTGGTAAACTCTAAAACGAACCACAAACACTTGGGCTCGGAACTTGTTTAGCCTACTAAAACTGTCCAACGTACACAGCCTCTCCTGCTCAATCTGGCCAAAATTCAACACCGAAATTGCGAATGTCCAGCGATTGCTCCTACACTAAAGGTGCCAGCCCTGAAAGCTCTTGCTGGTCCTCATCTCCCACTGGTAACCTCTCAAACGAACCACAAACACTTGGGCTCTGACTTGTTTAGCCTACTAAAACTTCCAACGTACACAGAGCCTCGCCTGCTCAATCTGGCCAAAATTCAACACCGGAATTGCGAATGTCCAGCGATTGCTCCTACACTAAAGGTGCCAGCCCTGAAAGCTCTTGCTGGTCCTCATCTCCCACTGGTAACCTCTCAAACGAACCACAAACACTTGGGCTCGGAACTTGTTTAGCCTACTAAAACTTCCAACGTACACAGCCTCTCCTGCTCAATCTGGCCAAAATTAAATACCGAAATTGCGAACGTCCAGCGATTGCTCCTACACTAAAGGTGCCAGCCCTGAAAGCTCTTGCTGGTCCTCAGTCTCCCACTGGTAACCTCTCAAACGAACCACAAACACTTGGGCTCGGAACTTGTTTAGCCTGCTAA
>NW_026777351.1:0-82423 GCF_030936135.1 Gavia stellata
AGTTTTAGTAGGCTAAACAAGTTCAGAGCCCAAGTGTTTGTGGTTCGTTTGAGAGGTTACCAGTGGGAGATGAGGACCAGCAAGAGCTTTCAGGGCTGGCACCTTTAGTGTAGGAGCAATCGCTGGACGTTCGCAATTTCGGTGTTGAGCTCTGGCCAGATTGAGCAGGAGAGGCTGTGTACGTTGGAAGTTTTAGTAGGCTAAACAAGTTCAGAGCCCAAGTGTTTGTGGTTCGTTTGAGAGGTTACCAGTGGGAGATGAGGACCAGCAAGGGCTTTCAGGGCTGGCACCTTTAGTGTAGGAGGAATCGCTGGACGTTCGCAATTTCGGTGTTGAGCTCTGGCCAGATTGAGCAGGAGAGGCTGTGTACGTTGGAAGTTTTAGTAGGCTAAACAAGTTCAGAGCCCAAGTGTTTGTGGTTCGTTTGAGAGGTTACCAGTGGGAGATGAGGACCAGCAAGAGCTTTCAGGGCTGGCACCTTTAGTGTAGGAGCAATCGCTGGACGTTCGCAATTTCGGTGTTGAGCTCTGGCCAGATTGAGCAGGAGAGGCTGTGTACGTTGGAAGTTTTAGTAGGCTAAACAAGTTCAGAGCCCAAGTGTTTGTGGTTCGTTTGAGAGGTTACCAGTGGGAGATGAGGACCAGCAAGAGCTTTCAGGGCTGGCACCTTTAGTGTAGGAGCAATCGCTGGACGTTCGCAATTTCGGTGTTGAGCTCTGGCCAGATTGAGCAGGAGAGGCTGTGTACGTTGGAAGTTTTAGTAGGCTAAACAAGTTCAGAGCCCAAGTGTTTGTGGTTCGTTTGAGAGGTTACCAGTGGGAGATGAGGACCAGCAAGAGCTTTCAGGGCTGGCACCTTTAGTGTAGGAGCAATCGCTGGACGTTCGCAATTTCGGTGTTGAGCTCTGGCCAGATTGAGCAGGAGAGGCTGTGTACGTTGGAAGTTTTAGTAGGCTAAACAAGTTCAGAGCCCAAGTGTTTGTGGTTCGTTTGAGAGGTTACCAGTGGGAGATGAGGACCAGCAAGAGCTTTCAGGGCTGGCACCTTTAGTGTAGGAGCAATCGCTGGACGTTCGCAATTTCGGTGTTGAGCTCTGGCCAGATTGAGCAGGAGAGGCTGTGTACGTTGGAAGTTTTAGTAGGCTAAACAAGTTCAGAGCCCAAGTGTTTGTGGTTCGTTTGAGAGGTTACCAGTGGGAGATGAGGAGCAGCAAGAGCTTTCAGGGCTGGCACCTTTAGTGTAGGAGCAATCGCTGGACGTTCGCAATTTCGGTGTTGAGCTCTGGCCAGATTGAGCAGGAGAGGCTGTGTACGTTGGAAGTTTTAGTAGGCTAAACAAGTTCAGAGTCCAAGTGTTTGTGGTTCGTTTGAGAGGTTACCAGTGGGAGATGAGGACCAGCAAGAGCTTTCAGGGCTGGCCCCTTTAGTGTAGGAGCAATCGCTGGACGTTCGCAATTTCGGTGTTGAGCTCTGGCCAGATTGAGCAGGAGAGGATGTGTACGTTGGAAGTTTTAGTAGGCTAAAGAAGTTCAGAGCCCAAGTGTTTGTGGTTCGTTTGAGAGGTTACCAGTGGGAGATGAGGACCAGCAAGAGCTTTCAGGGCTGGCACCTTTAGTGTAGGAGCAATCGCTGGACGTTCGCAATTTCGGTGTTGAGCTCTGGCCAGATTGAGCAGGAGAGGCTGTGTACGTTGGAAGTTTTAGTAGGCTAAACAAGTTCAGAGCCCAAGTGTTTGTGGTTCGTTTGAGAGGTTACCAGTGGGAGATGAGGACCAGCAAGAGCTTTCAGGGCTGGCACCTTTAGTGTAGGAGCAATCGCTGGACGTTCGCAATTTCGGTGTTGAGCTCTGGCCAGATTGAGCAGGAGAGGCTGTGTACGTTGGAAGTTTTAGTAGGCTAAACAAGTTCAGAGGCCAAGTGTTTGTGGTTCGTTTGAGAGGTTACCAGTGGGAGATGAGGACCAGCAAGAGCTTTCAGGGCTGGCACCTTTAGTGTAGGAGCAATCGCTGGACGTTCGCAATTTCGGTGTTGAGCTCTGGCCAGATTGAGCAGGAGAGGCTGTGTACGTTGGAAGTTTTAGTAGGCTAAACAAGTTCAGAGGCCAAGTGTTTGTGGTTCGTTTGAGAGGTTACCAGTGGGAGATGAGGACCAGCAAGAGCTTTCAGGGCTGGCCCCTTTAGTGTAGGAGCAATCGCTGGACGTTCGCAATTTCGGTGTTGAGCTCTGGCCAGATTGAGCAGGAGAGGCTGTGTACGTTGGAAGTTTTCGTAGGCTAAACAAGTTCAGAGCCCAAGTGTTGGTGGTTCGTTTGAGAGGTTACCAGTGGGAGATGAGGACCAGCAAGAGCTTTCAGGGCTGGCACCTTTAGTGTAGGAGCAATCGCCGGACGTTTGCAATTTCGGTGTTGAGCTCTGGCCAGATTGAGCAGGAGAGGCTGTGTACGTTGGAAGTTTTAGTAGGCTAAACAAGTTCAGAGCCCAAGTGTTTGTGGTTCGTTTGAGAGGTTACCAGTGGGAGATGAGGACCAGCAAGAGCTTTCAGGGCTGGCCCCTTTAGTGTAGGAGCAATCGCCGGACGTTCGCAATTTCGGTGTTGAGCTCTGGCCAGATTGAGCAGGAGAGGCTGTGTACGTTGGAAGTTTTAGTAGGCTAAACAAGTTCAGAGCCCAAGTGTTTGTGGTTCGTTTGAGAGGTTACCAGTGGGAGATGAGGACCAGCAAGAGCTTTCAGGGCTGGCCCCTTTAGTGTAGGAGCAATCGCTGGACGTTCGCAATTTCGGTGTTGAGCTCTGGCCAGATTGAGCAGGAGAGGCTGTGTACGTTGGAAGTTTTAGTAGGCTAAACAAGTTCAGAGGCCAAGTGTTTGTGGTTCGTTTGAGAGGTTACCAGTGGGAGATGAGGACCAGCAAGAGCTTTCAGGGCTGGCACCTTTAGTGTAGGAGCAATCGCTGGACGTTCGCAATTTCGGTGTTGAGCTCTGGCCAGATTGAGCAGGAGAGGGCTGTGTACGTTGGAAGTTTTCGTAGGCTAAACAAGTTCAGAGCCCAAGTGTTTGTGGTTCGTTTGAGAGGTTACCAGTGGGAGATGAGGACCAGCAAGAGCTTTCAGGGCTGGCACCTTTAGTGTAGGAGCAATCGCCGGACGTTCGCAATTTCGGTGTTGAGCTCTGGCCAGATTGAGCAGGAGAGGCTGTGTACGTTGGAAGTTTTAGTAGGCTAAACAAGTTCAGAGCCCAAGTGTTTGTGGTTCGTTTGAGAGGTTACCAGTGGGAGATGAGGACCAGCAAGGGCTTTCAGGGGCTGGCACCTTTACTGTAGGAGCAATCGCGGGACGTTCGCAATTTCGGTGTTGAGCTCTGGCCAGATTGAGCAGGAGAGGCTGTGTACGTTGGAAGTTTTAGTAGGCTAAACAAGTTCAGAGCCCAAGTGTTTGTGGTTCGTTTGAGAGGTTACCAGTGGGAGATGAGGACCAGCAAGAGCTTTCAGGGCTGGCACCTTTAGTGTAGGAGCAATCGCCGGACGTTCGCAATTTCGGTGTTGAGCTCTGGCCAGATTGAGCAGGAGAGGCTGTGTACGTTGGAAGTTTTAGTAGCCTAAACAAGTTCAGAGCCCAAGTGTTTGTGGTTCGTTTGAGAGGTTACCAGTGGGAGATGAGGAGCAGCAAGAGCTTTCAGGGCTGGCACCTTTAGTGTAGGAGCAATCGCTGGACGTTCGCAATTTCGGTTTTGAATTTCGGGCAGATTGAGCAGGAGAGGCTGTGTACGTTGGAAGTTTTAGTAGCCTAAACAAGTTCAGAGCCCAAGTGTTTGTGGTTCGTTTTAGAGGATACCAGTGGGAGATGAGGACCAGCAAGAGCTTTCGGGTCTGGCACCTTTAGTGTAGGAGCAATCGCTGGACGTTTGCAATTTCGGTCTTGAGCTCTGGCCAGATTGAGCAGGAGGGGCTGTGTACGTTGGAAGTTTTTGTAGGCTAAACAAGTTCAGAGCCCAAGTGTTTGTGGTTCGTTTGAGAGGTTACCAGTGGGAGATGAGGAGCAGCAAGAGCTTTCAGGGCTGGCCCCTTTAGTGTAGGAGCAATCGCTGGACGTTCGCAATTTCGGTGTTGAGCTCTGGCCAGATTGAGCAGGAGAGGCTGTGTACGTTGGAAGTTTTAGTAGGCTAAAGAAGTTCAGAGCCCAAGTGTTTGTGGTTCGTTTGAGAGGTTACCAGTGGGAGATGAGGACCAGCAAGAGCTTTCAGGGCTGGCCCCTTTAGTGTAGGAGCAATCGCTGGACGTTCGCAATTTCGGTGTTGAGCTCTGGCCAGATTGAGCAGGAGAGGCTGTGTACGTTGGAAGTTTAGTAGGCTAAACAAGTTCAGAGGCCAAGTGTTTGTGGTTCGTTTGAGAGGTTACCATTGGGAGATGAGGACCAGCAAGAGCTTTCAGGGCTGGCCCCTTTAGTGTAGGAGCAATCGCTGGACGTTCGCAATTTCGGTGTTGAGCTCTGGCCAGATTGAGCAGGAGAGGCTGTGTACGTTGGAAGTTTTAGTAGGCTAAAGAAGTTCAGAGCCCAAGTGTTTGTGGTTCGTTTGAGAGGTTACCAGTGGGAGATGAGGACCAGCAAGAGCTTTCAGGGCTGGCCCCTTTAGTGTAGGAGCAATCGCTGGACCGTTCGCAATTTCGGTGTTGAGCTCTGGCCAGATTGAGCAGGAGAGGCTGTGTACGTTGGAAGTTTTAGTAGGCTAAACAAGTTCAGAGCCCAAGTGTTTGTGGTTTGTTTGAGAGGTTACCAGTGGGAGATGAGGAGCAGCAAGAGCTTTCAGGGCTGGCACCTTTAGTGTAGGAGCAATCGCTGGACGTTCGCAATTTCGGTGTTGAGCTCTGGCCAGATTGAGCAGGAGAGGCATTGTACGTTGGAAGTTTTAGTAGGCTAAACAAGTTCAGAGCCAAGTGTTTGTGGTTCGTTTGAGAGGTTACCAGTGGGAGATGAGGACCAGCAAGAGCTTTCAGGGCTGGCCCCTTTAGTGTAGGAGCAATCGCTGGACGTTCGCAATTTCGGTGTTGAGCTCTGGCCAGATTGAGCAGAGAGGTTGTGTACGTTGGAAGTTTTAGTAGGCTAAACAAGTTCAGAGCCCAAGTGTTTGTGGTTCGTTTGAGAGGTTACCAGTGGGAGATGAGGAGCAGCAAGAGCTTTCAGGGCTGGCACCTTTAGTGTAGGTGCAATCGCTGGACGTTCGCAATTTCGGTGTTGAGCTCTGGCCAGATTGAGCAGGAGAGGCTGTGTACGTTGTAAGTTTTAGTAGGCTAAACTAGTTCAGAGGCCAAGTGTTTGTGGTTCGTTTGAGAGGTTACCAGTGGGAGATAAGGAGCAGCAAGAGCTTTCAGGGCTGGCACCTTTAGTGTAGGAGCAATTGCTGGACGTTCGCAATTTCGGTGTTGAGCTCTGGCCAGGGTGAGCAGGAGAGGCAGTGTACGTTGGAAGTTTAGTAGGCTAAACAAGTTCAGAGGCCAAGTGTTTGTGGTTCGTTTGAGAGGTTACCAGTGGGAGATAAGGACCAGCAAGAGCTTTCAGGGCTGGCCCCTTTAGTGTAGGAGCAATCGCTGGACGTTCGCAATTTCGGTGTTGAGCTCTGGCCAGATTGAGCAGGAGAGGTTGTGTATGTTGGAAGTTTTAGTAGGCTAAACAAGTTCAGAGCCCAAGTGTTTGTGGTTCGTTTGAGAGGTTACCAGTGGGAGATGAGGACCAGCAAGAGCTTTCAGGGCTGGCCCCTTTATTGTAGGAGCAATCGCTGGACGTTCGCAATTTCGGTGTTGAGCTCTGGCCAGATTGAGCAGGCGAGGCTGTGTACGTTGGAAGTTTTAGTAGGCTAAACAAGTTCAGAGCCCAAGTGTTTGTGGTTCCTTTGAGAGGTTACCAGTGGGAGATGAGGACCAGCAAGAGCTTTCAGGCTGGCACCTTTAGTGTAGGAGCAATCGCCGGACGTTCGCAATTTCGGTGTTGAGCTCTGGCCAGATTGAGCAGGAGAGGCTGTGTACGTTGGAAGTTTTAGTAGGCTAAACAAGTTCAGAGTCCAAGTGTTTGTGGTTCGTTTGAGAGGTTACCAGTGGGAGATGAGGACCAGCAAGAGCTTTCAGGGCTGGCACCTTTAGTGTAGGAGCAATCGCCGGACGTTCGCAATTTCGGTGTTGAGCTCTGGCCAGATTGAGCAGGAGAGGCTGTGTACGTTGGAAGTTTTAGTAGGCTAAACAAGTTCAGAGCCCAAGTGTTTGTGGTTCGTTTGAGAGGTTACCAGTGGGAGATGAGGACCAGCAAGAGCTTTCAGGGCTGGCCCCTTTAGTGTAGGAGCAATCGCTGGACGTTCGCAATTTCGGTGTTGAGCTCTGGCCAGATTGAGCAGGAGAGGCTGTGTACGTTGGAAGTTTTAGTAGGCCTAAAACAAGTTCAGAGCCCAAGTGTTTTTGGTTCCTTTGAGAGGTTACCAGTGGGAGATGAGGACCAGCAAGAGCTTTCAGGGCTGGCACCTTTAGTGTAGGAGCAATTGCCGGACGTTCGCAATTTCGGTGTTGAGCTCTGGCCAGATTGAGCAGGAGAGGCTGTGTACGTTGGAAGTTTTAGTAGGCTAAACAAGTTCAGAGCCCAAGTGTTTGTGGTTCGTTTGAGAGGTTACCAGTGGGAGATGAGGACCAGCAAGAGCTTTCAGGGCTGGCACTTTAGTGTAGGAGGAATCGCCGGACGTTCGCAATTTCGGTGTTGAACTCTGGCCAGATTGAGCAGGAGAGGCTGTGTACGTTGGAAGTTTTAGTAGGCTAAACAAGTTCAGAGCCCAAGTGTTTGTGGTTCGTTTGAGAGGTTACCAGTGGGAGATGAGGACCAGCAAGGGCTTTCAGGGCTGGCACCTTTAGTGTAGGAGCAATCACGGGACGTTCGCAATTTCGGTGTTGAGCTCTGGCCAGATTGAGCAGGAGAGGGAGTGTACGTTGGAAGTTTTAGTAGGCTAAAGAAGTTCAGAGCCCAAGTGTTTGTGGTTCGTTTGAGAGGTTACCAGTGGGAGATGAGGAGCAGCAAGAGCTTTCAGGGCTGGCACCTTTAGTGTAGGAGCAATCGCTGGACGTTCGCAATTTCGGTGTTGAGCTCTGGCCAGATTGAGCAGGAGAGGCTGTGTACGTTGGAAGTTTTAGTAGGCTAAACAAGTTCAGAGCCCAAGTGTTTTTGGTTCCTTTGAGAGGTTACCAGTGGGAGATGAGGACCAGCAAGAGCTTTCAGGGCTGGCACCTTTAGTGTAGGAGCAATCGCTGGACGTTCGCAATTTCGGTGTTGAGCTCTGGCCAGATTGAGCAGGAGAGGCTGTGTACGTTGGAAGTTTTCGTAGGCTAAACAAGTTCAGAGCCCAAGTGTTTGTGGTTCGTTTGAGAGGTTACCAGTGGGAGATGAGGACCAGCAAGAGCTTTCAGGGCTGGCCCCTTTAGTGTAGGAGCAATCGCCGGACGTTCGCAATTTCGGTGTTGAGCTCTGGCCAGATTGAGCAGGAGAGGCTGTGTACGTTGGAAGTTTTAGTAGGCTAAACAAGTTCAGAGCCCAAGTGTTTGTGGTTCGTTTGAGAGGTTACCAGTGGGAGATGAGGACCAGCAAGAGCTTTCAGGGCTGGCACTTTAGTGTAGGAGCAATCGCCGGACGTTCGCAATTTCGGTGTTGAGCTCTGGCCAGATTGAGCAGGAGAGGGAGGTGTACATTGGAAGTTTTAGTAGGCTAAACAAGTTCAGAGCCCAAGTGTTTGTGGTTCGTTTGAGAGGTTACCAGTGGGAGATGAGGACCAGCAAGGGCTTTCAGGGCTGGCACCTTTAGTGTAGGAGCAATCGCTGGACGTTCGCAATTTCGGTGTTGAGCTCTGGCCAGATTGAGCAGGAGAGGCTGTGTACGTTGGAAGTTTTAGTAGGCTAAACAAGTTCAGAGGCCAAGTGTTTGTGGTTCGTTTGAGAGGTTACCAGTGGGAGATGAGGACCAGCAAGATCTTTCAGGGCTGGCACCTTTAGTGTAGGAGCAATCGCTGGACGTTCGCAATTTCGGTGTTGAGCTCTGGCCAGATTGAGCAGGAGAGGCTGTGTACGTTGGAAGTTTTCGTAGGCTAAACAAGTTCAGAGCCCAAGTGTTTGTGGTTCGTTTGAGAGGTTACCAGTGGGAGATGAGGACCAGCAAGAGCTTTCAGGGCTGGCACCTTTAGTGTAGGAGCAATCGCCGGACGTTCGCAATTTCGGTGTTGAGCTCTGGCCAGATTGAGCAGGAGAGGCTGTGTACGTTGGAAGTTTTAGTAGGCTAAACAAGTTCAGAGGCCAAGTGTTTGTGGTTCGTTTGAGAGGTTACCAGTGGGAGATGAGGACCAGCAAGGGCTTTCAGGGCTGGCACCTTTAGTGTAGGAGCAATCGCGGGACGTTCGCAATTTCGGTGTTGAGCTCTGGCCAGCTTGAGCAGGAGAGGCTGTGTACGTTGGAAGTTTTAGTAGGCTAAACAAGTTCAGAGGCCAAGTGTTTGTGGTTCGTTTGAGAGGTTACCAGTGGGAGATGAGGACCAGCAAGAGCTTTCAGGGCTGGCACCTTTAGTGTAGGAGCAATCGCCGGACGTTCGCAATTTCGGTGTTGAGCTCTGGCCAGATTGAGCAGGAGAGGCTGTGTACGTTGGAAGTTTTAGTAGCCTAAACAAGTTCAGAGCCCAAGTGTTTGTGGTTCGTTTGAGAGGTTACCAGTGGGAGATGAGGACCAGCAAGAGCTTTCAGGGCTGGCCCCTTTAGTGTAGGAGCAATCGCTGGACGTTCGCAATTTCGGTGTTGAGGTCTGCCCAGATTGAGCAGGAGGGGCTGTGTACGTTGGAAGTTTTAGTAGGCTAAACAAGTTCAGAGCCCAAGTGTTTGTGGTTCGTTTGAGAGGTTACCAGTGGGAGATGAGGACCAGCAAGAGCTTTCAGGGCTGGCACCTTTAGTGTAGGAGCAATCGCTGGACGTTCGCAATTTCGGTGTTGAGCTCTGGCCAGATTGAGCAGGAGAGGCTGTGTACATTGGAAGTTTTAGTAGGCTAAACAAGTTCAGAGCCCAAGTGTTTGTGGTTCCTTTGAGAGGTTACCAGTGGGAGATGAGGACCAGCAAGAGCTTTCAGGGCTGGCACCTTTAGTGTAGGAGCAATCTCCGGACGTTCGCAACTTCGGTGTTGAATTTTGGCCAGATTGAGCAGGAGAGGCTGTGTACGTTGGAAGTTTTAGTAGGCTAAACAAGTTCAGAGCGCAAGTGTTTGTGGTTCCTTTGAGAGGTTACCAGTGGGAGATGAGGACCAGCAAGAGCTTTCAGGGCTGGCATCTTTAGTGTAGGAGCAATCGCTGGACGTTCGCAATTTCGGTGTTGAGCTCTGGCCAGATTGAGCAGGAGAGGCTGTGTACGTTGGAAGTTTTCGTAGGCTAAACAAGTTCAGAGCCCAAGTGTTTGTGGTTCCTTTGAGAGGTTACCAGTGGGAGATGAGGACCAGCAAGAGCTTTCAGGGCTGGCACCTTTAGTGTAGGAACAATCGCCGGACGTTCGCAACTTCGGTGTTGAATTTTGGCCAGATTGAGCAGGAGAGGCTGTGTACGTTGGAAGTTTTGGTAGGCTAAACAAGTTCAGAGCCCAAGTGTTTGTGGTTCGTTTGAGAGGTTACCAGTGGGAGATGAGGACCAGCAAGAGCTTTCAGGGCTGGCACTTTAGTGTAGGAGCAATCGCCGACGTTCGCAATTTCGGTGTTGAGCTCTGGCCAGATTGTAGCAGGAGAGGCTGTGTACGTTGGAAGTTTTAGTAGGCTAAACAAGTTCAGAGCCCCAAGTGTTTGTGGTTCGTTTGAGAGGTTACCAGTGGGAGATGAGGACCAGCAAGGGCTTTCAGGGCTGGCACCTTTAGTGTAGGAGCAATCGCTGGACGTTCGCAATTTCGGTGTTGAGCTCTGGCCAGATTGAGCAGGAGAGGCTGTGTACGTTGGAAGTTTTAGTAGGCTAAACAAGTTCAGAGCCCAAGTGTTTGTGGTTCGTTTGAGAGGTTACCAGGGGGAGATGAGGACCAGCAAGAGCTTCAGGGCTGGCACCTTTAGTGTAGGAGCAATCGCCGGAACGTTCACAATTTCGTTGTTGAGCTCTGGCCAGATTGAGCAGGAGAGGCTGTGTACGTTGGAAGTTTTAGTAGGCTAAACAAGTTCAGAGCCCAAGTGTTTGTGGTTCGTTTGAGAGGTTACCAGTGGGAGATGAGGACCAGCAAGAGCTTTCAGGGCTGGCACCTTTAGTGTAGGAGCAATCGCCGGACGTTTTCAATTTCGGTTTTGAGCTCTGGCCAGATTGAGCAGGAGAGGCTGTGTACGTTGGAAGTTTTAGTAGGCTAAACAAGTTCAGAGCCCAAGTGTTTGTGGTTCGTTTGAGAGGTTACCAGTGGGAGATGAGGACCAGCAAGGGCTTTCAGGGCTGGCACCTTTAGTGTAGGAGCAATCGCCGGACGTTCGCAATTTCGGTGTTGAGCTCTGGCCAGATTGAGCAGGAGAGGCCTGTGTACGTTGGAAGTTTTAGTAGGCTAAACAAGTTCAGAGCCCAAGTGTTTGTGGTTCGTTTGAGAGGTTACCAGTGGGAGATGAGGAGCAGCAAGAGCTTTCAGGGCTGGCACCTTTAGTGTAGGAGCAATCGCTGGACGTTCGCAATTTCGGTTTTGAATTTCGGGCAGATTGAGCAGGAGAGGCTGTGTACGTTGGAAGTTTTAGTAGCCTAAACAAGTTCAGAGCCCAAGTGTTTGTGGTTCGTTTTAGAGGATACCAGTGGGAGATGAGGACCAGCAAGAGCTTTCGGGGCTGGCACCTTTAGTGTAGGAGCAATCGCTGGACGTTTGCAATTTCGGTCTTGAGCTCTGGCCAGATTGAGCAGGAGGGGCTGTGTACGTTGGAAGTTTTTGTAGGCTAAAGAAGTTCAGAGCCCAAGTGTTTGTGGTTCGTTTGAGAGGTTACCAGTGGGAGATGAGGACCAGCAAGAGCTTTCAGGGCTGGCACCTTTAGTGTAGGAGCAATCGCCGGACGTTCGCAATTTCGGTGTCGAGCTCTGGCCAGATTGAGCGGGAGAGGGAGTGTACGTTGGAAGTTTTAGTAGGCTAAACAAGTTCAGAGCCCAAGTGTTTGTGGTTCGTTTGAGAGGTTACCAGTGGGAGATGAGGACCAGCAAGGGCTTTCAGGGCTGGCACCTTTAGTGTAGGAGCAATCGCCGGACGTTCGCAATTTCGGTGTTGAGCTCTGGCCAGATTGAGCAGGAGAGGCTGTGTACGTTGGAAGTTTTCGTAGGCTAAACAAGTTCAGAGCCCAAGTGTTTGTGGTTCGTTTGAGAGGTTACCAGTGAGAGATGAGGACCAGCAAGAGCTTTCAGGGCTGGCACCTTTAGTGTAGGAGCAATCGCCGGACGTTCGCATCTTCGGTGTTGAATTTTGGCCAGATTGAGCAGGAGAGGCTGTGTACGTTGGAAGTTTTAGTAGGCTAAACAAGTTCAGAGCCCAAGTGTTTGTGGTTCGTTTGAGAGGTTACCAGTGGGAGATGAGGACCAGCAAGGGCTTTCAGGGCTGGCACCTTTAGTGTAGGAGCAATCGCTGGACGTTCGCAATTTCGGTGTTGAGCTCTGGCCAGATTGAGCAGGAGAGGGAGTGTACGTTGGAAGTTTTCGTAGGCTAAACAAGTTCAGAGCCCAAGTGTTTGTGGTTCGTTTGAGAGGTTACCAGTGGGAGATGAGGACCAGCAAGAGCTTTCAGGGCTGGCACCTTTAGTGTAGGAGCAATCGCCGGACGTTCGCAATTTCGGTGTTGAGCTCTGGCCAGATTGAGCAGGAAGGGCTGTGTACGTTGGAAGTTTTCGTAGGCTAAACAAGTTCAGAGCCCAAGTGTTTGTGGTTCGTTTGAGAGGTTACCAGTGAGAGATGAGGACCAGCAAGAGCTTTCAGGGCTGGCACCTTTAGTGTAGGAGCAATCGCCGGACGTTCGCATCTTCGGTGTTGAATTTTGGCCAGATTGAGCAGGAGAGGCTGTGTACGTTGGAAGTTTTAGTAGGCTAAACAAGTTCAGAGCCCAAGTGTTTGTGGTTCGTTTGAGAGGTTACCAGTGGGAGATGAGGACCAGCAAGGGCTTTCAGGGCTGGCACCTTTAGTGTAGGAGCAATCGCTGGACGTTCGCAATTTCGGTGTTGAGCTCTGGCCAGATTGAGCAGGAGAGGGAGTGTACGTTGGAAGTTTTAGTAGGCTAAACAAGTTCAGAGCCCAAGTGTTTGTGGTTCGTTTGAGAGGTTACCAGTGGGAGATGAGGACCAGCAAGGGCTTTCAGGGCTGGCACCTTTAGTGTAGGAGCAATCGCGGGACGTTCGCAATTTCGGTGTTGAGCTCTGGCCAGATTGAGCAGGAGAGGCTGTGTACGTTGGAAGTTTTAGTAGGCTAAACAAGTTCAGAGCCCAAGTGTTTGTGGTTCGTTTGAGAGGTTACCAGGGGAGATGAGGAGCAGCAAGAGCTTTCGGGGCTGGCACCTTTAGTGTAGGAGCAATCGCCGGACGTTCACAATTTCGTTGTTGAGCTCTGGCCAGATTGAGCAGGAGAGGCTGTGTACGTTGGAAGTTTTAGTAGGCTAAACAAGTTCAGAGCCCAAGTGTTTGTGGTTCGTTTGAGAGGTTACCAGTGGGAGATGAGGACCAGCAAGGGCTTTCAGGGCTGGCACCTTTAGTGTAGGAGCAATCGCCGGACGTTCGCAATTTCGGTGTTGAGCTCTGGCCAGATTGAGCAGGAGAGGCTGTGTACGTTGGAAGTTTTAGTAGGCTAAACAAGTTCAGAGCCCAAGTGTTTGTGGTTCGTTTGAGAGGTTAGCAGTGGGAGATGAGGAGCAGCAAGAGCTTTCAGGGCTGGCACCTTTAGTGTAGGAGCAATCGCTGGACGTTCGCAATTTCGGTTTTGAATTTCGGGCAGATTGAGCAGGAGAGGCTGTGTACGTTGGAAGTTTTAGTAGCCTAAACAAGTTCAGAGCCCAAGTGTTTGTGGTTCGTTTTAGAGGATACCAGTGGGAGATGAGGACCAGCAAGAGCTTTCGGGGCTGGCACCTTTAGTGTAGGAGCAATCGCTGGACGTTTGCAATTTCGGTCTTGAGCTCTGGCCAGATTGAGCAGGAGGGGCTGTGTACGTTGGAAGTTTTTGTAGGCTAAACAAGTTCAGAGCCCAAGTGTTTGTGGTTCGTTTGAGAGGTTACCAGTGGGAGATGAGGACCAGCAAGAGCTTTCAGGGCTGGCACCTTTAGTGTAGGAGCAATCGCCGGACGTTCGCAATTTCGGTGTCGAGCTCTGGCCAGATTGAGCGGGAGAGGGAGTGTACGTTGGAAGTTTTAGTAGGCTAAACAAGTTCAGAGGCCAAGTGTTTGTGGTTCGTTTGAGAGGTTACCAGTGGGAGATGAGGACCAGCAAGGGCTTTCAGGGCTGGCACCTTTAGTGTAGGAGCAATCGCCGGACGTTCGCAATTTCGGTGTTGAGCTCTGGCCAGATTGAGCAGGAGAGGCTGTGTACGTTGGAAGTTTTCGTAGGCTAAACAAGTTCAGAGCCCAAGTGTTTGTGGTTCGTTTGAGAGGTTACCAGTGGGAGATGAGGACCAGCAAGAGCTTTCAGGGCTGGCACCTTTAGTGTAGGAGCAATCGCCGGACGTTCGCAATTTCGGTGTTGAGCTCTGGCCAGATTGAGCAGGAGAGGGAGTGTACGTTGGAAGTTTTCGTAGGCTAAACAAGTTCAGAGCCCAAGTGTTTGTGGTTCGTTTGAGAGGTTACCAGTGGGAGATGAGGACCAGCAAGAGCTTTCAGGGCTGGCACCTTTAGTGTAGGAGCAATCGCCGGACGTTCGCAATTTCGGTGTTGAGCTCTGGCCAGATTGAGCAGGAGAGGCTGTGTACGTTGGAAGTTTTCGTAGGCTAAACAAGTTCAGAGCCCAAGTGTTTGTGGTTCGTTTGAGAGGTTACCAGTGAGAGATGAGGACCAGCAAGAGCTTTCAGGGCTGGCACCTTTAGTGTAGGAGCAATCGCCGGACGTTCGCATCTTCGGTGTTGAATTTTGGCCAGATTGAGCAGGAGAGGCTGTGTACGTTGGAAGTTTTAGTAGGCTAAACAAGTTCAGAGCCCAAGTGTTTGTGGTTCGTTTGAGAGGTTACCAGTGGGAGATGAGGACCAGCAAGGGCTTTCAGGGCTGGCACCTTTAGTGTAGGAGCAATCGCTGGACGTTCGCAATTTCGGTGTTGAGCTCTGGCCAGATTGAGCAGGAGAGGGAGTGTACGTTGGAAGTTTTAGTAGGCTAAACAAGTTCAGAGCCCAAGTGTTTGTGGTTCGTTTGAGAGGTTACCAGTGGGAGATGAGGACCAGCAAGGGCTTTCAGGGCTGGCACCTTTAGTGTAGGAGCAATCGCGGGACGTTCGCAATTTCGGTGTTGAGCTCTGGCCAGATTGAGCAGGAGAGGCTGTGTACGTTGGAAGTTTTAGTAGGCTAAACAAGTTCAGAGCCCAAGTGTTTGTGGTTCGTTTGAGAGGTTACCAGGGGGAGATGAGGAGCAGCAAGAGCTTTCGGGGCTGGCACCTTTAGTGTAGGAGCAATCGCCGGACGTTCACAATTTCGTTGTTGAGCTCTGGCCAGATTGAGCAGGAGAGGCTGTGTACGTTGGAAGTTTTAGTAGGCTAAACAAGTTCAGAGCCCAAGTGTTTGTGGTTCGTTTGAGAGGTTACCAGTGGGAGATGAGGACCAGCAAGGGCTTTCAGGGCTGGCACCTTTAGTGTAGGAGCAATCGCCGGACGTTCGCAATTTCGGTGTTGAGCTCTGGCCAGATTGAGCAGGAGAGGCTGTGTACGTTGGAAGTTTTAGTAGGCTAAACAAGTTCAGAGCCCAAGTGTTTGTGGTTCGTTTGAGAGGTTAGCAGTGGGAGATGAGGAGCAGCAAGAGCTTTCAGGGCTGGCACCTTTAGTGTAGGAGCAATCGCTGGACGTTCGCAATTTCGGTTTTGAATTTCGGGCAGATTGAGCAGGAGAGGCTGTGTACGTTGGAAGTTTTAGTAGCCTAAACAAGTTCAGAGCCCAAGTGTTTGTGGTTCGTTTTAGAGGATACCAGTGGGAGATGAGGACCAGCAAGAGCTTTCGGGGCTGGCACCTTTAGTGTAGGAGCAATCGCTGGACGTTTGCAATTTCGGTCTTGAGCTCTGGCCAGATTGAGCAGGAGGGGCTGTGTACGTTGGAAGTTTTTGTAGGCTAAACAAGTTCAGAGCCCAAGTGTTTGTGGTTCGTTTGAGAGGTTACCAGTGGGAGATGAGGACCAGCAAGAGCTTTCAGGGCTGGCACCTTTAGTGTAGGAGCAATCGCCGGACGTTCGCAATTTCGGTGTCGAGCTCTGGCCAGATTGAGCGGGAGAGGGAGTGTACGTTGGAAGTTTTAGTAGGCTAAACAAGTTCAGAGCCCAAGTGTTTGTGGTTCGTTTGAGAGGTTACCAGTGGGAGATGAGGACCAGCAAGGGCTTTCAGGGCTGGCACCTTTAGTGTAGGAGCAATCGCCGGACGTTCGCAATTTCGGTGTTGAGCTCTGGCCAGATTGAGCAGGAGAGGCTGTGTACGTTGGAAGTTTTCGTAGGCTAAACAAGTTCAGAGCCCAAGTGTTTGTGGTTCGTTTGAGAGGTTACCAGTGGGAGATGAGGACCAGCAAGAGCTTTCAGGGCTGGCACCTTTAGTGTAGGAGCAATCGCCGGACGTTCGCAATTTCGGTGTTGAGCTCTGGCCAGATTGAGCAGGAGAGGCTGTGTACGTTGGAAGTTTTCGTAGGCTAAACAAGTTCAGAGCCCAAGTGTTTGTGGTTCGTTTGAGAGGTTACCAGTGAGAGATGAGGACCAGCAAGAGCTTTCAGGGCTGGCACCTTTAGTGTAGGAGCAATCGCCGGACGTTCGCATCTTCGGTGTTGAATTTTGGCCAGATTGAGCAGGAGAGGCTGTGTACGTTGGAAGTTTTAGTAGGCTAAACAAGTTCAGAGCCCAAGTGTTTGTGGTTCGTTTGAGAGGTTACCAGTGGGAGATGAGGACCAGCAAGGGCTTTCAGGGCTGGCACCTTTAGTGTAGGAGCAATCGCTGGACGTTCGCAATTTCGGTGTTGAGCTCTGGCCAGATTGAGCAGGAGAGGCTGTGTACGTTGGAAGTTTTAGTAGGCTAAACAAGTTCAGAGCCCAAGTGTTTGTGGTTCGTTTGAGAGGTTAGCAGTGGGAGATGAGGAGCAGCAAGAGCTTTCAGGGCTGGCACCTTTAGTGTAGGAGCAATCGCTGGACGTTCGCAATTTCGGTTTTGAATTTCGGGCAGATTGAGCAGGAGAGGCTGTGTACGTTGGAAGTTTTAGTAGCCTAAACAAGTTCAGAGCCCAAGTGTTTGTGGTTCGTTTTAGAGGATACCAGTGGGAGATGAGGACCAGCAAGAGCTTTCGGGGCTGGCACCTTTAGTGTAGGAGCAATCGCTGGACGTTTGCAATTTCGGTCTTGAGCTCTGGCCAGATTGAGTAGGAGGGGCTGTGTACGTTGGAAGTTTTTGTAGGCTAAACAAGTTCAGAGCCCAAGTGTTTGTGGTTCGTTTGAGAGGTTACCAGTGGGAGATGAGGACCAGCAAGAGCTTTCAGGGCTGGCACCTTTAGTGTAGGAGGAATCGCTGGACGTTCGCAATTTCGGTGTTGAGCTCTGGCCAGATTGAGCAGGAGAGGCTGTGTACGTTGGAAGTTTTAGTAGGCTAAACAAGTTCAGAGGCCAAGTGTTTGTGGTTCGTTTGAGAGGTTACCAGTTGGAGATGAGGACCAGCAAGAGCTTTCAGGGCTGGCACCTTTAGTGTAGGAGCAATCGCCGGACGTTCGCAATTTCGGTGTTCAGCTCTGGCCAGATTGAGCAGGAGAGGCAGTGTACGTTGGAAGTTTTAGTAGGCTAAACAAGTTCAGAGCCCAAGTGTTTGTGGTTCGTTTGAGAGGTTACCAGTGGGAGATGAGGAGCAGCAAGAGCTTTCAGGGCTGGCCCCTTTAGTGTAGGAGCAATCGCTGGACGTTCGCAATTTCGGTGTTGAGCTCTGGCCAGATTGAGCAGGAGAGGCTGTGTACGTTGGAAGTTTTAGTAGGCTAAACAAGTTCAGAGCCCAAGTGTTTGTGGTTCGTTTGAGAGGTTACCAGTGGGAGATGAGGACCAGCAAGGGCTTTCAGGGCTGGCACCTTTAGTGTAGGAGCAATCGCTGGACGTTCGCAATTTCGGTGTTGAGCTCTGGCCAGATTGAGCAGGAGAGGCTGTGTACGTTGGAAGTTTTAGTAGGCTAAACAAGTTCAGAGCGCAAGTGTTTGTGGTTCGTTTGAGAGGTTAGCAGTGGGAGATGAGGAGCAGCAAGAGCTTTCAGGGCTGGCACCTTTAGTGTAGGAGCAATCGCTGGACGTTCGCAATTTCGGTTTTGAATTTCGGGCAGATTGAGCAGGAGAGGCTGTGTACGTTGGAAGTTTTAGTAGCCTAAACAAGTTCAGAGCCCAAGTGTTTGTGGTTCGTTTTAGAGGATACCAGTGGGAGATGAGGACCAGCAAGAGCTTTCGGGGCTGGCACCTTTAGTGTAGGAGCAATCGCTGGACGTTTGCAATTTCGGTCTTGAGCTCTGGCCAGATTGAGTAGGAGGGGCTGTGTACGTTGGAAGTTTTTGTAGGCTAAACAAGTTCAGAGCCCAAGTGTTTGTGGTTCGTTTGAGAGGTTACCAGTGGGAGATGAGGACCAGCAAGAGCTTTCAGGGCTGGCCCCTTTAGTGTAGGAGCAATCGCTGGACGTTCGCAATTTCGGTGTTGAGCTCTGGCCAGATTGAGCAGGAGAGGCTGTGTACGTTGGAAGTTTTAGTAGGCTAAAGAAGTTCAGAGGCCAAGTGTTTGTGGTTCGTTTGAGAGGTTACCAGTGGGAGATGAGGACCAGCAAGAGCTTTCAGGGCTGGCCCCTTTAGTGTAGGAGCAATCGCTGGACGTTCGCAATTTCGGTGTTGAGCTCTGGCCAGATTGAGCAGGAGAGGCTGTGTACGTTGGAAGTTTTAGTAGGCTAAAGAAGTTCAGAGCCCAAGTGTTTGTGGTTCGTTTGAGAGGTTACCAGTGGGAGATGAGGAGCAGCAAGAGCTTTCAGGGCTGGCACCTTTAGTGTAGGAGCAATCGCTGGACGTTCGCAATTTCGGTGTTGAGCTCTGGCCAGATTGAGCAGGAGAGGCTGTGTACGTTGGAAGTTTTAGTAGGCTAAACAAGTTCAGAGCCCAAGTGTTTGTGGTTCTTTTGAGAGGTTACCAGTGGGAGATGAGGACCAGCAAGAGCTTTCAGGGCTGGCCCCTTTAGTGTAGGAGCAATCGCTGGACGTTCGCAATTTCGGTGTTGAGCTCTGGCCAGATTGAGCAGGAGAGGCTGTGTACGTTGGAAGTTTTAGTAGGCTAAACAAGTTCAGAGCCCAAGTGTTTGTGGTTCGTTTGAGAGGTTACCAGTGGGAGATGAGGAGCAGCAAGAGCTTTCAGGGCTGGCACCTTTAGTGTAGGAGCAATCGCTGGACGTTCGCAATTTCGGTTTTGAATTTCGGGCAGATTGAGCAGGAGAGGCTGTGTACGTTGGAAGTTTTAGTAGCCTAAACAAGTTCAGAGCCCAAGTGTTTGTGGTTCGTTTTAGAGGATACCAGTGGGAGATGAGGACCAGCAAGAGCTTTCGGGGCTGGCACCTTTAGTGTAGGAGCAATCGCTGGACGTTTGCAATTTCGGTCTTGAGCTCTGGCCAGATTGAGCAGGAGGGGCTGTGTACGTTGGAAGTTTTAGTAGGCTAAAGAAGTTCAGAGCCCAAGTGTTTGTGGTTCGTTTGAGAGGTTACCAGTGGGAGATGAGGACCAGCAAGAGCTTTCAGGGCTGGCCCCTTTAGTGTAGGAGCAATCGCTGGACGTTCGCAATTTCGGTGTTGAGCTCTGGCCAGATTGAGCAGGAGAGGCATTGTACGTTGGAAGTTTTAGTAGGCTAAACAAGTTCAGAGGCCAAGTGTTTGTGGTTCGTTTGAGAGGTTACCAGTGGGAGATGAGGAGCAGCAAGAGCTTTCAGGGCTGGCCCCTTTAGTGTAGGAGCAATCGCTGGACGTTCGCAATTTCGGTGTTGAGCTCTGGCCAGATTGAGCAGGAGAGGCTGTGTACGTTGGAAGTTTTAGTAGGCTAAACAAGTTCAGAGCCCAAGTGTTTGTGGTTCGTTTTAGAGGATACCAGTGGGAGATGAGGACCAGCAAGAGCTTTCGGGGCTGGCACCTTTAGTGTAGGAGCAATCGCTGGACGTTTGCAATTTCGGTCTTGAGCTCTGGCCAGATTGAGCAGGAGGGGCTGTGTACGTTGGAAGTTTTAGTAGGCTAAAGAAGTTCAGAGCCCAAGTGTTTGTGGTTCGTTTGAGAGGTTACCAGTGGGAGATGAGGACCAGCAAGAGCTTTCAGGGCTGGCACCTTTAGTGTAGGAGGAATCGCTGGACGTTCGCAATTTCGGTGTTGAGCTCTGGCCAGATTGAGCAGGAGAGGCTGTGTACGTTGGAAGTTTTAGTAGGCTAAACAAGTTCAGAGGCCAAGTGTTTGTGGTTCGTTTGAGAGGTTACCAGTTGGAGATGAGGACCAGCAAGAGCTTTCAGGGCTGGCACCTTTAGTGTAGGAGCAATCCCTGGACGTTCGCAATTCCGGTGTTCAGCTCTGGCCAGATTGAGCAGGAGAGGCAGTGTACGTTGGAAGTTTTAGTAGGCTAAACAAGTTCAGAGGCCAAGTGTTTGTGGTTCGTTTGAGAGGTTACCAGTGGGAGATGAGGACCAGCAAGAGCTTTCAGGGCTGGCCCCTTTAGTGTAGGAGCAATCGCTGGACGTTCGCAATTTCGGTGTTGAGCTCTGGCCAGATTGAGCAGGAGAGGCAGTGTACGTTGGAAGTTTTAGTAGGCTAAACAAGTTCAGAGCCCAAGTGTTTGTGGTTCGTTTGAGAGGTTACCAGTGGGAGATGAGGACCAGCAAGAGCTTTCAGGGCTGGCCCCTTTAGTGTAGGAGCAATCGCTGGACGTTCGCAATTTCGGTGTTGAGCTCTGGCCAGATTGAGCAGGAGAGGCTGTGTACGTTGGAAGTTTTAGTAGGCTAAAGAAGTTCAGAGCCCAAGTGTTTGTGGTTCGTTTGAGAGGTTACCAGTGGGAGATGAGGACCAGCAAGAGCTTTCAGGGCTGGCCCCTTTAGTGTAGGAGCAATCGCTGGACGTTCGCAATTTCGGTGTTGAGCTCTGGCCAGATTGAGCAGGAGAGGCTGTGTACGTTGGAAGTTTTAGTAGGCTAAACAAGTTCAGAGCCCAAGTGTTTGTGGTTCGTTTGAGAGGTTACCAGTGGGAGATGAGGACCAGCAAGAGCTTTCAGGGCTGGCCCCTTTAGTGTAGGAGCAATCGCTGGAAGTTCGCAATTTCGGTGTTGAGCTCTGGCCAGATTGAGCAGGAGAGGCTGTGTACGTTGGAAGTTTTAGTAGGCTAAACAAGTTCAGAGCCCAAGTGTTTGTGGTTCGTTTTAGAGGATACCAGTGGGAGATGAGGACCAGCAAGAGCTTTCGGGGCTGGCACCTTTAGTGTAGGAGCAATCGCTGGACGTTTGCAATTTCGGTCTTGAGCTCTGGCCAGATTGAGCAGGAGGGGCTGTGTACGTTGGAAGTTTTTGTAGGCTAAACAAGTTCAGAGGCCAAGTGTTTGTGGTTCGTTTGAGAGGTTACCAGTGGGAGATGAGGACCAGCAAGAGCTTTCAGGGCTGGCACCTTTAGTGTAGGAGCAATCGCCGGACGTTCGCATCTTCGGTGTTGAATTTTGGCCAGATTGAGCAGGAGAGGCTGTGTACGTTGGAAGTTTTAGTAGGCTAAACAAGTTCAGAGCCCAAGTGTTTGTGGTTCGTTTGAGAGGTTACCAGTGGGAGATGAGGACCAGCAAGGGCTTTCAGGGCTGGCACCTTTAGTGTAGGAGCAATCGCTGGACGTTCGCAATTTCGGTGTTGAGCTCTGGCCAGATTGAGCAGGAGAGGCTGTGTACGTTGGAAGTTTTAGTAGGCTAAACAAGTTCAGAGCCCAAGTGTTTGTGGTTCGTTTGAGAGGTTAGCAGTGGGAGATGAGGAGCAGCAAGAGCTTTCAGGGCTGGCACCTTTAGTGTAGGAGCAATCGCTGGACGTTCGCAATTTCGGTTTTGAATTTCGGGCAGATTGAGCAGGAGAGGCTGTGTACGTTGGAAGTTTTAGTAGCCTAAACAAGTTCAGAGCCCAAGTGTTTGTGGTTCGTTTTAGAGGATACCAGTGGGAGATGAGGACCAGCAAGAGCTTTCGGGGCTGGCACCTTTAGTGTAGGAGCAATCGCTGGACGTTTGCAATTTCGTTCTTGAGCTCTGGCCAGATTGAGTAGGAGGGGCTGTGTACGTTGGAAGTTTTTGTAGGCTAAACAAGTTCAGAGCCCAAGTGTTTGTGGTTCGTTTGAGAGGTTACCAGTGGGAGATGAGGACCAGCAAGAGCTTTCAGGGCTGGCACCTTTAGTGTAGGAGGAATCGCTGGACGTTCGCAATTTCGGTGTTGAGCTCTGGCCAGATTGAGCAGGAGAGGCTGTGTACGTTGGAAGTTTTAGTAGGCTAAACAAGTTCAGAGGCCAAGTGTTTGTGGTTCGTTTGAGAGGTTACCAGTTGGAGATGAGGACCAGCAAGAGCTTTCAGGGCTGGCACCTTTAGTGTAGGAGCAATCCCTGGACGTTCGCAATTTCGGTGTTGAGCTCTGGCCAGATTGAGCAGGCGAGGCTGTGTACGTTGGAAGTTTTAGTAGGCTAAAGAAGTTCAGAGCCCAAGTGTTTGTGGTTCGTTTGAGAGGTTACCAGTGGGAGATGAGGACCAGCAAGAGCTTTCAGGGCTGGCCCCTTTAGTGTAGGAGCAATCGCTGGACGTTCGCAATTTCGGTGTTGAGCTCTGGCCAGATTGAGCAGGAGAGGCTGTGTACGTTGGAAGTTTTAGTAGGCTAAAGAAGTTCAGAGCCCAAGTGTTTGTGGTTCGTTTGAGAGGTTACCAGTGGGAGATGAGGACCAGCAAGAGCTTTCAGGGCTGGCCCCTTTAGTGTAGGAGCAATCGCTGGACGTTCGCAATTTCGGTGTTGAGCTCTGGCCAGATTGAGCAGGAGAGGCTGTGTACGTTGGAAGTTTTAGTAGGCTAAACAAGTTCAGAGCCCAAGTGTTTGTGGTTCGTTTGAGAGGTTACCAGTGGGACATGAGGACCAGCAAGAGCTTTCAGGGCTGGCACCTTTAGTGTAGGAGCAATCGCTGGACGTTCGCAATTTCGGTGTTGAGCTCTGGCCAGATTGAGCAGGAGAGGCATTGTACGTTGGAAGTTTTAGTAGGCTAAACAAGTTCAGAGGCCAAGTGTTTGTGGTTCGTTTGAGAGGTTACCAGTGGGAGATGAGGACCAGCAAGAGCTTTCAGGGCTGGCCCCTTTAGTGTAGGAGCAATCGCTGGACGTTCGCAATTTCGTTGTTGAGCTCTGGCCAGATTGAGCAGGAGAGGCTGTGTACGTTGGAAGTTTTAGTAGGCTAAACAAGTTCAGAGCCCAAGTGTTTGTGGTTCGTTTGAGAGGTTACCAGTGGGAGATGAGGACCAGCAAGAGCTTTCAGGGCTGGCCCCTTTAGTGTAGGAGCAATCGCTGGACGTTCGCAATTTCGGTTTTGAATTTCGGGCAGATTGAGCAGGAGAGGCTGTGTACGTTGGAAGTTTTAGTAGCCTAAACAAGTTCAGAGCCCAAGTGTTTGTGGTTCGTTTTAGAGGATACCAGTGGGAGATGAGGACCAGCAAGAGCTTTCGGGGCTGGCACCTTTAGTGTAGGAGCAATCGCTGGACGTTTGCAATTTCGGTCTTGAGCTCTGGCCAGATTGAGCAGGAGGGGCTGTGTACGTTGGAAGTTTTAGTAGGCTAAAGAAGTTCAGAGCCCAAGTGTTTGTGGTTCGTTTGAGAGGTTACCAGTGGGAGATGAGGAGCAGCAAGAGCTTTCAGGGCTGGCCCCTTTAGTGTAGGAGCAATCGCTGGACGTTCGCAATTTCGGTGTTGAGCTCTGGCCAGATTGAGCAGGAGAGGCATTGTACGTTGGAAGTTTTAGTAGGCTAAACAAGTTCAGAGGCCAAGTGTTTGTGGTTCGTTTGAGAGGTTACCAGTGGGAGATGAGGAGCAGCAAGAGCTTTCAGGGCTGGCCCCTTTAGTGTAGGAGCAATCGCTGGACGTTCGCAATTTCGGTGTTGAGCTCTGGCCAGATTGAGCAGGAGAGGCTGTGTACGTTGGAAGTTTTAGTAGGCTAAAGAAGTTCAGAGCCCAAGTGTTTGTGGTTCGTTTGAGAGGTTACCAGTGGGAGATGAGGACCAGCAAGAGCTTTCAGGGCTGGCACCTTTAGTGTAGGAGGAATCGCTGGACGTTCGCAATTTCGGTGTTGAGCTCTGGCCAGATTGAGCAGGAGAGGCTGTGTACGTTGGAAGTTTTTGTAGGCTAAACAAGTTCAGAGGCCAAGTGTTTGTGGTTCGTTTGAGAGGTTACCAGTTGGAGATGAGGACCAGCAAGAGCTTTCAGGGCTGGCACCTTTAGTGTAGGAGCAATCCCTGGACGTTCGCAATTCCGGTGTTCAGCTCTGGCCAGATTGAGCAGGAGAGGCAGTGTACGTTGGAAGTTTTAGTAGGCTAAACAAGTTCAGAGGCCAAGTGTTTGTGGTTCGTTTGAGAGGTTACCAGTGGGAGATGAGGACCAGCAAGAGCTTTCAGGGCTGGCCCCTTTAGTGTAGGAGCAATCGCTGGACGTTCGCAATTTCGGTGTTGAGCTCTGGCCAGATTGAGCAGGCGAGGCTGTGTACGTTGGAAGTTTTAGTAGGCTAAAGAAGTTCAGAGCCCAAGTGTTTGTGGTTCGTTTGAGAGGTTACCAGTGGGAGATGAGGACCAGCAAGAGCTTTCAGGGCTGGCCCCTTTAGTGTAGGAGCAATCGCTGGACGTTCGCAATTTCGGTGTTGAGCTCTGGCCAGATTGAGCAGGAGAGGCTGTGTACGTTGGAAGTTTTAGTAGGCTAAAGAAGTTCAGAGCCCAAGTGTTTGTGGTTCGTTTGAGAGGTTACCAGTGGGAGATGAGGACCAGCAAGAGCTTTCAGGGCTGGCCCCTTTAGTGTAGGAGCAATCGCTGGACGTTCGCAATTTCGGTGTTGAGCTCTGGCCAGATTGAGCAGGAGAGGCTGTGTACGTTGGAAGTTTTAGTAGGCTAAAGAAGTTCAGAGGCCAAGTGTTTGTGGTTCGTTTGAGAGGTTACCAGTGGGAGATGAGGACCAGCAAGAGCTTTCAGGGCTGGCACCTTTAGTGTAGGAGCAATCGCTGGACGTTCGCAATTTCGGTGTTGAGCTCTGGCCAGATTGAGCAGGAGAGGCATTGTACGTTGGAAGTTTTAGTAGGCTAAACAAGTTCAGAGCCCAAGTGTTTGTGGTTCGTTTGAGAGGTTACCAGTGGGAGATGAGGACCAGCAAGAGCTTTCAGGGCTGGCCCCTTTAGTGTAGGAGCAATCGCTGGACGTTCGCAATTTCGGTGTTGAGCTCTGGCCAGATTGAGCAGGAGAGGTTGTGTACGTTGGAAGTTTTAGTAGGCTAAACAAGTTCAGAGGCCAAGTGTTTGTGGTTCATTTGAGAGGTTACCAGTGGGAGATGAGGACCAGCAAGAGCTTTCAGGGCTGGCACCTTTAGTGTAGGTGCAATCGCTGGACGTTCGCAATTTCGGTGTTGAGCTCTGGCCAGATTGAGCAGGAGAGGCTGTGTACGTTGTAAGTTTTAGTAGGCTAAACCAGTTCAGAGGCCAAGTGTTTGTGGTTCGTTTGAGAGGTTACCAGTGGGAGATAAGGAGCAGCAAGAGCTTTCAGGGCTGGCACCTTTAGTGTAGGAGCAATTGCTGGACGTTCGCAATTTCGGTGTTGAGCTCTGGCCAGGGTGAGCAGGAGAGGCAGTGTACGTTGGAAGTTTTAGTAGGCTAAACAAGTTCAGAGGCCAAGTGTTTGTGGTTCGTTTGAGAGGTTATCAGTGGGAGATAAGGACCAGCAAGAGCTTTCAGGGCTGGCCCCTTTATTGTAGGAGCAATCGCTGGACGTTCGCAATTTCGGTGTTGAGCTCTGGCCAGATTGAGCAGGAGAGGCAGTGTATGTTGGAAGTTTTAGTAGGCTAAAGAAGTTCAGAGCCCAAGTGTTTGTGGTTCGTTTGAGAGGTTACCAGTGGGAGATGAGGACCAGCAAGAGCTTTCAGGGCTGGCCCCTTTATTGTAGGAGCAATCGCTGGACGTTCGCAATTTCGGTGTTGAGCTCTGGCCAGATTGAGCAGGCGAGGCTGTGTACGTTGGAAGTTTTAGTAGGCGAAACAAGTTCAGAGCCCAAGTGTTTGTGGTTCGTTTGAGAGGTTACCAGTGGGAGATGAGGACCAGCAAGAGCTTTCAGGGCTGGCACCTTTAGTGTAGGAGCAATCGCTGGACGTTCGCAATTTCGGTGTTGAGCTCTGGCCAGATTGAGCAGGAGAGGCTGTGTACGTTGGAAGTTTTAGTAGGCGAAACAAGTTCAGAGCCCAAGTGTTTGTGGTTCGTTTGAGAGGTTACCAGTGGGAGATGAGGAGCAGCAAGAGCTTTCAGGGCTGGCCCCTTTAGTGTAGGAGCAATCGCTGGACGTTCGCAATTTCGGTTTTGAATTTCGGGCAGATTGAGCAGGAGAGGCTGTGTACGTTGGAAGTTTTAGTAGCCTAAACAAGTTCAGAGCCCAAGTGTTTGTGGTTCGTTTTAGAGGATACCAGTGGGAGATGAGGACCAGCAAGAGCTTTCGGGGCTGGCACCTTTAGTGTAGGAGCAATCGCTGGACGTTTGCAATTTCGGTCTTGAGCTCTGGCCAGATTGAGCAGGAGGGGCTGTGTACGTTGGAAGTTTTAGTAGGCTAAAGAAGTTCAGAGCCCAAGTGTTTGTGGTTCGTTTGAGAGGTTACCAGTGGGAGATGAGGACCAGCAAGAGCTTTCAGGGCTGGCCCCTTTAGTGTAGGAGCAATCGCTGGACGTTCGCAATTTCGGTGTTGAGCTCTGGCCAGATTGAGCAGGAGAGGCATTGTACGTTGGAAGTTTTAGTAGGCTAAACAAGTTCAGAGGCCAAGTGTTTGTGGTTCGTTTGAGAGGTTACCAGTGGGAGATGAGGAGCAGCAAGAGCTTTCAGGGCTGGCCCCTTTAGTGTAGGAGCAATCGCTGGACGTTCGCAATTTCGGTGTTGAGCTCTGGCCAGATTGAGCAGGAGAGGCTGTGTACGTTGGAAGTTTTAGTAGGCTAAAGAAGTTCAGAGGCCAAGTGTTTGTGGTTCGTTTGAGAGGTTACCAGTGGGAGATGAGGAGCAGCAAGAGCTTTCAGGGCTGGCACCTTTAGTGTAGGAGGAATCGCTGGACGTTCGCAATTTCGGTGTTGAGCTCTGGCCAGATTGAGCAGGAGAGGCTGTGTACGTTGGAAGTTTTTGTAGGCTAAACAAGTTCAGAGGCCAAGTGTTTGTGGTTCGTTTGAGAGGTTACCAGTTGGAGATGAGGACCAGCAAGAGCTTTCAGGGCTGGCACCTTTAGTGTAGGAGCAATCCCTGGACGTTCGCAATTCCGGTGTTCAGCTCTGGCCAGATTGAGCAGGAGAGGCAGTGTACGTTGGAAGTTTTAGTAGGCTAAACAAGTTCAGAGGCCAAGTGTTTGTGGTTCGTTTGAGAGGTTACCAGTGGGAGATGAGGACCAGCAAGAGCTTTCAGGGCTGGCCCCTTTAGTGTAGGAGCAATCGCTGGACGTTCGCAATTTCGGTGTTGAGCTCTGGCCAGATTGAGCAGGAGAGGCTGTGTACGTTGGAAGTTTTAGTAGGCTAAAGAAGTTCAGAGCCCAAGTGTTTGTGGTTCGTTTGAGAGGTTACCAGTGGGAGATGAGGACCAGCAAGAGCTTTCAGGGCTGGCCCCTTTAGTGTAGGAGCAATCGCTGGACGTTCGCAATTTCGGTGTTGAGCTCTGGCCAGATTGAGCAGGAGAGGCTGTGTACGTTGGAAGTTTTAGTAGGCTAAAGAAGTTCAGAGGCCAAGTGTTTGTGGTTCGTTTGAGAGGTTACCAGTGGGAGATGAGGACCAGCAAGAGCTTTCAGGGCTGGCACCTTTAGTGTAGGTGCAATCGCTGGACGTTCGCAATTTCGGTGTTGAGCTCTGGCCAGATTGAGCAGGAGAGGCTGTGTAGTTGTAAGTTTTAGTAGGCTAAACCAGTTCAGAGGCCAAGTGTTTGTGGTTCGTTTGAGAGGTTACCAGTGGGAGATAAGGAGCAGCAAGAGCTTTCAGGGCTGGCACCTTTAGTGTAGGAGCAATTGCTGGACGTTCGCAATTTCGGTGTTGAGCTCTGGCCAGGGTGAGCAGGAGAGGCAGTGTACGTTGGAAGTTTTAGTAGGCTAAACAAGTTCAGAGCCAAGTGTTTGTGGTTCGTTTGAGAGGTTATCAGTGGGAGATAAGGACCAGCAAGAGCTTTCAGGGCTGGCCCCTTTAGTGTAGGAGCAATCGCTGGACGTTCGCAATTTCGGTGTTGAGCTCTGGCCAGATTGAGCAGGAGAGGTTGTGTATGTTGGAAGTTTTAGTAGGCTAAAGAAGTTCAGAGCCCAAGTGTTTGTGGTTCGTTTGAGAGGTTACCAGTGGGAGATGAGGACCAGCAAGAGCTTTCAGGGCTGGCCCCTTTATTGTAGGAGCAATCGCTGGACGTTCGCAATTTCGGTGTTGAGCTCTGGCCAGATTGAGCAGGCGAGGCTGTGTATGTTTGAAGTTTTAGTAGGCTAAAGAAGTTCAGAGCCCAAGTGTTTGTGGTTCATTTGAGAGGTTACCAGTGGGAGATGAGGAGCAGCAAGAGCTTTCAGGGCTGGCACCTTTAGTGTAGGAGCAATCGCTGGACGTTCGCAATTTCGGTGTTGAGCTCTGGCCAGATTGAGCAGGCGAGGCTGTGTACGTTGGAAGTTTTAGTAGGCGAAACAAGTTCAGAGCCCAAGTGTTTGTGGTTCGTTTGAGAGGTTACCAGTGGAGATGAGGACCAGCAAGAGCTTTCAGGGCTGGCACCTTTAGTGTAGGAGCAATCGCTGGACGTTCGCAATTTCGGTGTTGAGCTCTGGCCAGATTGAGCAGGAGAGGCTGTGTACATTGGAAGTTTTAGTAGGCGAAACAAGTTCAGAGCCCAAGTGTTTGTGGTTCGTTTGAGAGGTTACCAGTGGGAGATGAGGACCAGCAAGAGCTTTCAGGGCTGGCACTTTAGTGTAGGAGCAATCGCCGGACGTTCGCAATTTCGGTGTTGAGCTCTGGCCAGATTGAGCAGGAGAGGCTGTGTACGTTGGAAGTTTTCGTAGGCTAAACAAGTTCAGAGCCCAAGTGTTTGTGGTTCGTTTGAGAGGTTACCAGTGGGAGATGAGGACCAGCAAGAGCTTTCAGGGCTGGCACTTTAGTGTAGGAGCAATCGCCGGACGTTCGCAATTTCGGTGTTGAGCTCTGGCCAGATTGAGCAGGAGAGGCTGTGTACGTTGGAAGTTTTCGTAGGCTAAACAAGTTCAGAGCCCAAGTGTTTGTGGTTCGTTTGAGAGGTTACCAGTGGAGATGAGGAGCAGCAAGAGCTTTCAGGGCTGGCACCTTAGTGTAGGAGCAATCGCCGGACGTTCGCAATTTCGGTGTTGAGCTCTGGCCAGATTGAGCAGGAGAGGCTGTGTACGTTGGAAGTTTTAGTAGGCTAAACAAGTTCAGAGCCCAAGTGTTTGTGGTTCGTTTGAGAGGTTACCAGTGGGAGATGAGGACCAGCAAGGGCTTTCAGGGCTGGCACCTTTAGTGTAGGAGCAATCGCCGGACGTTCGCAATTTCGGTGTTGAGCTCTGGCCAGATTGAGCAGGAGAGGCTGTGTACGTTGGAAGTTTTAGTAGGCTAAACAAGTTCAGAGGCCAAGTGTTTGTGGTTCGTTTGAGAGGTTACCAGTTGGGGAGGATGAGGAGCAGCAAGAGCTTTCAGGGCTGGCACCTTTAGTGTAGGAGCAATCGCTGGACGTTCGCAATTTCGGTGTGAGCTCTGGCCAGATTGAGCAGGAGAGGCTGTGTACGTTGGAAGTTTTAGTAGGCTAAACAAGTTCAGAGCCCAAGTGTTTGTGGTTCGTTTGAGAGGTTACCAGTGGGAGATGAGGACCAGCAAGAGCTTTCAGGGCTGGCACCTTTAGTGTAGGAGCAATCGCTGGACGTTCGCAATTTCGGTGTTGAGCTCTGGCCAGATTGAGCAGGAGGGGCTGTGTACGTTGGAAGTTTTAGTAGGCTAAACAAGTTCAGAGCGCAAGTGTTTTGTGGTTGCTTGAGAGGTTACCAGTGGGAGATGAGGAGCAGCAAGAGCTTTCAGGGCTGGCACCTTTAGTGTAGGAGCAATCGCTGGACGTTCGCAATTTCGGTGGTTGAGCTCTGGCCAGATTGAGCAGGAGAGGCTGTGTACGTTGGAAGTTTTCGTAGGCTAAACAAGTTCAGAGGCCAAGTGTTTGTGGTTCGTTTGAGAGGTTACCAGTGGGAGATGAGGACCAGCAAGAGCTTTCAGGGCTGGCACCTTTAGTGTAGGAGCAATCGCCGGACGTTCGCAACTTCGGTGTTGAATTTTGGCCAGATTGAGCAGGAGAGGCTGTGTACGTTGGAAGTTTTGGTAGGCTAAACAAGTTCAGAGCCCAAGTGTTTGTGGTTCGTTTGAGAGGTTACCAGTGGGAGATGAGGACCAGCAAGAGCTTTCAGGGCTGGCACTTTAGTGTAGGAGCAATCGCCGGACGTTCGCAATTTCGGTGTTGAGCTCTGGCCAGATTGAGCAGGAGAGGCTGTGTACGTTGGAAGTTTTAGTAGGCTAAACAAGTTCAGAGCCCAAGTGTTTGTGGTTCGTTTGAGAGGTTACCAGTGGGAGATGAGGACCAGCAAGGGCTTTCAGGGCTGGCACCTTTAGTGTAGGAGCAATCGCTGGACGTTCGCAATTTCGGTGTTGAGCTCTGGCCAGATTGAGCAGGAGAGGCTGTGTACGTTGGAAGTTTTAGTAGCCTAAACCAGTTCAGAGGCCAAGTGTTTGTGGTTCGTTTGAGAGGTTACCAGGGGGAGATGAGGAGCAGCAAGAGCTTTCGGGGCTGGCACCTTTAGTGTAGGAGCAATCGCCGGACGTTCGCAATTTCTGTTGTTGAGCTCTGGCCAGATTGAGCAGGAGAGGCTGTGTACGTTGGAAGTTTTAGTAGGCTAAACAAGTTCAGAGCCCAAGTGTTTGTGGTTCGTTTGAGAGGTTACCAGTGGGAGATGAGGACCAGCAAGATCTTTCAGGGCTGGCACCTTTAGTGTAGGAGCAATCGCCGGACGTTCGCAATTTCGGTTTTGAGCTCTGGCCAGATTGAGCAGGAGAGGCTGTGTACGTTGGAAGTTTTAGTAGGCTAAACAAGTTCAGAGCCCAAGTGTTTGTGGTTCGTTTGAGAGGTTACCAGTGGGAGATGAGGACCAGCAAGGGCTTTCAGGGCTGGCACCTTTAGTGTAGGAGCAATCGCCGGACGTTCGCAATTTCGGTGTTGAGCTCTGGCCAGATTGAGCAGGAGAGGCTGTGTACGTTGGAAGTTTTAGTAGCCTAAACAAGTTCAGAGGCCAAGTGTTTGTGGTTCGTTTTAGAGGATACCAGTGGGAGATGAGGACCAGCAAGAGCTTTCGGGGCTGGCACCTTTAGTGTAGGAGCAATCGCTGGACGTTCGCAATTTCGGTCTTGAGCTCTGGCCAGATTGAGCAGGAGGGGCTGTGTACGTTGGAAGTTTTTGTAGGCTAAACAAGTTCAGAGCCAAGTGTTTGTGGTTCGTTTGAGAGGTTACCAGTGGGAGATGAGGACCAGCAAGAGCTTTCAGGGCTGGCACCTTTAGTGTAGGAGCAATCGCCGGACGTTCGCAATTTCGGTGTCGAGCTCTGGCCAGATTGAGCGGGAGAGGGAGTGTACGTTGGAAGTTTTAGTAGGCTAAACAAGTTCAGAGGCCAAGTGTTTGTGGTTCGTTTGAGAGGTTACCAGTGTGGAGATGAGGACCAGCAAGGGCTTTCAGGGCTGGCACCTTTAGTGTAGGAGCAATCGCCGGACGTTCGCAATTTCGGTGTTGAGCTCTGGCCAGATTGAGCAGGAGAGGCTGTGTACGTTGGAAGTTTTCGTAGGCTAAACAAGTTCAGAGCCCAAGTGTTTGTGGTTCGTTTGAGAGGTTACCAGTGGGAGATGAGGACCAGCAAGAGCTTTCAGGGCTGGCACCTTTAGTGTAGGAGCAATCGCCGGACGTTCGCATCTTCGGTGTTGAATTTTGGCCAGATTGAGCAGGAGAGGCTGTGTACGTTGGAAGTTTTAGTAGGCTAAACAAGTTCAGAGCCCAAGTGTTTGTGGTTCGTTTGAGAGGTTACCAGTGGGAGATGAGGACCAGCAAGAGCTTTCAGGGCTGGCCCCTTTAGTGTACGAGCAATCGCCGGACGTTCGCAATTTCAGTGTTGAGCTCTGGCCAGATTGAGCAGGAGAGGCTGTGTACGTTGGAAGTTTTAGTAGGCTAAACAAGTTCAGAGCCCAAGTGTTTGTGGTTCGTTTGAGAGGTTACCAGTGGGAGATGAGGACCAGCAAGGGCTTTCAGGGCTGGCACCTTTAGTGTAGGAGAATTCGCGGGACGTTCGCAATTTCGGTGTTGAGCTCTGGCCAGATTGAGCAGGAGAGGCTGTGTACGTTGGAAGTTTTAGTAGGCTAAACAAGTTCAGAGCCCAAGTGTTTGTGGTTCGTTTGAGAGGTTACCAGTGGGAGATGAGGACCAGCAAGAGCTTTCGGGGCTGGCACCTTTAGTGTAGGAGCAATCGCCGGACGTTCACAATTTCGTTGTGAGCTCTGGCCAGATTGAGCAGGAGAGGCTGTGTACGTTGGAAGTTTTAGTAGGCTAAACAAGTTCAGAGTCCAAGTGTTTGTGGTTCCTTTGAGAGGTTACCAGTGGGAGATGAGGAGCAGCAAGAGCTTTCAGGGCTGGCACCTTTAGTGTAGGAGCAATCGCTGGACGTTTGCAATTTCGGTCTTGAGCTCTGGCCAGATTGAGCAGGCGAGGCTGTGTACGTTGGAAGTTTTTGTAGGCTAAAGAAGTTCAGAGCCCAAGTGTTTGTGGTTCGTTTGAGAGGTTACCAGTGGGAGATGAGGACCAGCAAGAGCTTTCAGGGCTGGCCCCTTTAGTGTAGGAGCAATCGCTGGACGTTCGCAATTTCGGTGTTGAGCTCTGGCCAGATTGAGCAGGAGAGGCTGTGTACGTTGGAAGTTTTAGTAGGCTAAAGAAGTTCAGAGCCCAAGTGTTTGTGGTTCGTTTGAGAGGTTACCAGTGGGAGATGAGGACCAGCAAGAGCTTTCAGGGCTGGCCCCTTTAGTGTAGGAGCAATCGCTGGACGTTCGCAATTTCGGTGTTGAGCTCTGGCCAGATTGAGCAGGAGAGGCTGTGTACGTTGGAAGTTTTAGTAGGCTAAACAAGTTCAGAGCCCAAGTGTTTGTGGTTCGTTTGAGAGGTTACCAGTGGGAGATGAGGACCAGCAAGAGCTTTCAGGGCTGGCCCCTTTAGTGTAGGAGCAATCGCTGGACGTTCGCAATTTCGGTGTTGAGCTCTGGCCAGATTGAGCAGGAGAGGCTGTGTACGTTGGAAGTTTTAGTAGGCTAAAGAAGTTCAGAGCCCAAATGTTTGTGGTTCGTTTGAGAGGTTACCAGTGGGAGATGAGGACCAGCAAGAGCTTTCAGGCTGGCCCCTTTAGTGTAGGAGCAATCGCTGGACGTTCGCAATTTCGGTGTTGAGCTCTGGCCAGATTGAGCAGGCGAGGCTGTGTACGTTGGAAGTTTTAGTAGGCTAAACAAGTTCAGAGCCCAAGTGTTTGTGGTTTGTTTGAGAGGTTACCAGTGGGAGATGAGGACCAGCAAGAGCTTTCAGGGCTGGCCCCTTTAGTGTAGGAGCAATCGCTGGACGTTCGCAATTTCGGTGTTGAGCTCTGGCCAGATTGAGCAGGAGAGGTTGTGTACGTTGGAAGTTTTAGTAGGCTAAACAAGTTCAGAGCCCAAGTGTTTGTGGTTCGTTTGAGAGGTTACCAGTGGGAGATGAGGACCAGCAAGAGCTTTCAGGGCTGGCACCTTTAGTGTAGGTGCAATCGCTGGACGTTCGCAATTTCGGTGTTGAGCTCTGGCCAGATTGAGCAGGCGAGGCTGTGTACGTTGGAAGTTTTAGTAGGCTAAACTAGTTCAGAGGCCAAGTGTTTGTGGTTCGTTTGAGAGGTTACCAGTGGGAGATAAGGAGCAGCAAGAGCTTTCAGGGCTGGCACCTTTAGTGTAGGAGCAATTGCTGGACGTTCGCAATTTCGGTGTTGAGCTCTGGCCAGGGTGAGCAGGAGAGGCAGTGTACGTTGGAAGTTTTCGTAGGCTAAACAAGTTCAGAGCCCAAGTGTTTGTGGTTCGTTTGAGAGGTTACCAGTGGGAGATAAGGACCAGCAAGAGCTTTCAGGGCTGGCCCCTTTAGTG
The DNA here is from genome assembly GCF_030936135.1 of Gavia stellata. Lineage (NCBI taxonomy): Eukaryota > Metazoa > Chordata > Aves > Gaviiformes > Gaviidae > Gavia > Gavia stellata. The sequence continues at coordinate 33,568 of NW_026777351.1, forward strand.
TAGGAGCAATCGCTGGACGTTCGCAATTTCGGTGTTGAGCTCTGGCCAGATTGAGCAGGAGAGGTTGTGTATGTTGGAAGTTTTAGTAGGCTAAACAAGTTCAGAGGCCAAGTGTTTGTGGTTCATTTGAGAGGTTACCAGTGGGAGATGAGGACCAGCAAGAGCTTTCAGGGCTGGCCCCTTTATTGTAGGAGCAATCGCTGGACGTTCGCAATTTCGGTGTTGAGCTCTGGCCAGATTGAGCAGGCGAGGCTGTGTACGTTGGAAGTTTTAGTAGGCTAAAGAAGTTCAGAGCCCAAGTGTTTGTGGTTCCTTTGAGAGGTTACCAGTGGGAGATGAGGACCAGCAAGAGCTTTCAGGGCTGGCACCTTTAGTGTAGGAGCAATCGCCGGACGTTCGCAATTTCGGTGTTGAGCTCTGGCCAGATTGAGCAGGAGAGGCTGTGTACGTTGGAAGTTTTAGTAGGCTAAACAAGTTCAGAGCCCAAGTGTTTGTGGTTCGTTTGAGAGGTTACCAGTGGGAGATGAGGACCAGCAAGAGCTTTCAGGGCTGGCACCTTTAGTGTAGGAGCAATCGCCGGACGTTCGCAATTTCGGTGTTGAGCTCTGGCCAGATTGAGCAGGAGAGGCTGTGTACGTTGGAAGTTTTAGTAGGCTAAACAAGTTCAGAGCCCAAGTGTTTTTGGTTCCTTTGAGAGGTTACCAGTGGGAGATGAGGAGCAGCAAGAGCTTTCAGGGCTGGCCCCTTTAGTGTAGGGAGCAATTGCCGGACGTTCGCAATTTCGGTGTTGAGCTCTGGCCAGATTGAGCAGGAGAGGCTGTGTACGTTGGAAGTTTTAGTAGGCTAAACAAGTTCAGAGCCCAAGTGTTTGTGGTTCGTTTGAGAGGTTACCAGTGGGAGATGAGGACCAGCAAGAGCTTTCAGGGCTGGCACTTTAGTGTAGGAGCAATCGCCGGACGTTCGCAATTTCGGTGTTGAACTCTGGCCAGATTGAGCAGGAGAGGCTGTGTACGTTGGAAGTTTTAGTAGGCTAAACAAGTTCAGAGCCCAAGTGTTTGTGGTTCGTTTGAGAGGTTACCAGTGGGAGATGAGGACCAGCAAGGGCTTTCAGGGCTGGCACCTTTAGTGTAGGAGCAATCACGGGACGTTCGCAATTTCGGTGTTGAGCTCTGGCCAGATTGAGCAGGAGAGGGAGTGTACGTTGGAAGTTTTAGTAGGCTAAACAAGTTCAGAGCCCAAGTGTTTGTGGTTCGTTTGAGAGGTTACCAGTGGGAGATGAGGACCAGCAAGAGCTTTCAGGGCTGGCCCCTTTAGTGTAGGAGCAATCGCTGGACGTTGGCAATTTCGGTGTTGAGCTCTGGCCAGATTGAGCAGGAGAGGCTGTGTACGTTGGAAGTTTTCGTAGGCTAAACAAGTTCAGAGCCCAAGTGTTTTTGGTTCCTTTGAGAGGTTACCAGTGGGAGATGAGGACCAGCAAGAGCTTTCAGGGCTGGCACCTTTAGTGTAGGAGCAATCGCTGGACGTTCGCAATTTCGGTGTTGAGCTCTGGCGAGATTGAGCAGGAGAGGCTGTGTACGTTGGAAGTTTTAGTAGGCTAAACAAGTTCAGAGCCCAAGTGTTTGTGGTTCGTTTGAGAGGTTACCAGTGGGAGATGAGGACCAGCAAGGGCTTTCAGGGCTGGCACCTTTAGTGTAGGAGCAATCGCCGGACGTTCGCAATTTCGGTGTTGAGCTCTGGCCAGATTGAGCAGGAGAGGCTGTGTACGTTGGAAGTTTTAGTAGCCTAAACAAGTTCAGAGGCCAAGTGTTTGTGGTTCGTTTTAGAGGATACCAGTGGGAGATGAGGACCAGCAAGAGCTTTCGGGGGCTGGCACCTTTAGTGTAGGAGCAATCGCTGGACGTTCGCAATTTCGGTCTTGAGCTCTGGCCAGATTGAGCAGGAGGGGCTGTGTACGTTGGAAGTTTTTGTAGGCTAAACAAGTTCAGAGCCCAAGTGTTTGTGGTTCGTTTGAGAGGTTACCAGTGGGAGATGAGGACCAGCAAGAGCTTTCAGGGCTGGCACCTTTAGTGTAGGAGCAATCGCCGGACGTTCGCAATTTCGGTGTCGAGCTCTGGCCAGATTGAGCGGGAGAGGGAGTGTACGTTGGAAGTTTTAGTAGGCTAAACAAGTTCAGAGGCCAAGTGTTTGTGGTTCGTTTGAGAGGTTACCAGTGGGAGATGAGGACCAGCAAGGGCTTTCAGGGCTGGCACCTTTAGTGTAGGAGCAATCGCCGGACGTTTGCAATTTCGGTGTTGAGCTCTGGCCAGATTGAGCAGGAGAGGCTGTGTACGTTGGAAGTTTTCGTAGGCTAAACAAGTTCAGAGCCCAAGTGTTTGTGGTTCGTTTGAGAGGTTACCAGTGGGAGATGAGGACCAGCAAGAGCTTTCAGGGCTGGCACTTTAGTGTAGGAGCAATCGCCGGACGTTCGCATCTTCGGTGTTGAATTTTGGCCAGATTGAGCAGGAGAGGCTGTGTACGTTGGAAGTTTTAGTAGGCTAAACAAGTTCAGAGCCCAAGTGTTTGGTTCGTTTGAGAGGTTACCAGTGGGAGATGAGGAGCAGCAAGAGCTTTCAGGGCTGGCCCCTTTAGTGTACGAGCAATCGCCGGACGTTCGCAATTTCAGTGTTGAGCTCTGGCCAGATTGAGCAGGAGAGGCTGTGTACGTTGGAAGTTTTAGTAGGCTAAACAAGTTCAGAGCCCAAGTGTTTGTGGTTCGTTTGAGAGGTTACCAGTGGGAGATGAGGACCAGCAAGGGCTTTCAGGGCTGGCACCTTTAGTGTAGGAGAATTCGCGGGACGTTCGCAATTTCGGTGTTGAGCTCTGGCCAGATTGAGCAGGAGAGGCTGTGTACGTTGGAAGTTTTAGTAGGCTAAACAAGTTCAGAGCCCAAGTGTTTGTGGTTCGTTTGAGAGGTTACCAGTGGGAGATGAGGACCAGCAAGAGCTTTCGGGGCTGGCACCTTTAGTGTAGGAGCAATCGCCGGACGTTCACAATTTCGTTGTTGAGCTCTGGCCAGATTGAGCAGGAGAGGCTGTGTACGTTGGAAGTTTTAGTAGGCTAAACAAGTTCAGAGTCCAAGTGTTTGTGGTTCCTTTGAGAGGTTACCAGTGGGAGATGAGGAGCAGCAAGAGCTTTCAGGGCTGGCACCTTTAGTGTAGGAGCAATCGCTGGACGTTTGCAATTTCGGTCTTGAGCTCTGGCCAGATTGAGCAGGCGAGGCTGTGTACGTTGGAAGTTTTTGTAGGCTAAAGAAGTTCAGAGCCCAAGTGTTTGTGGTTCGTTTGAGAGGTTACCAGTGGGAGATGAGGACCAGCAAGAGCTTTCAGGGCTGGCCCCTTTAGTGTAGGAGCAATCGCTGGACGTTCGCAATTTTGGTGTTGAGCTCTGGCCAGATTGAGCAGGAGAGGCTGTGTACGTTGGAAGTTTTAGTAGGCTAAAGAAGTTCAGAGCCCAAGTGTTTGTGGTTCGTTTGAGAGGTTTACCAGTGGGAGATGAGGACCAGCAAGAGCTTTCAGGGCTGGCCCCTTTAGTGTAGGAGCAATCGCTGGACGTTCGCAATTTCGGTGTTGAGCTCTGGCCAGATTGAGCAGGAGAGGCTGTGTACGTTGGAAGTTTTAGTAGGCTAAACAAGTTCAGAGCCCAAGTGTTTGTGGTTCGTTTGAGAGGTTACCAGTGGGAGATGAGGACCAGCAAGAGCTTTCAGGGCTGGCCCCTTTAGTGTAGGAGCAATCGCTGGACGTTCGCAATTTCGGTGTTGAGCTCTGGCCAGATTGAGCAGGAGAGGCTGTGTACGTTGGAAGTTTTAGTAGGCTAAAGAAGTTCAGAGCCCAAATGTTTGTGGTTCGTTTGAGAGGTTACCAGTGGGAGATGAGGACCAGCAAGAGCTTTCAGGGCTGGCCCCTTTAGTGTAGGAGCAATCGCTGGACGTTCGCAATTTCGGTGTTGAGCTCTGGCCAGATTGAGCAGGCGAGGCTGTGTACGTTGGAAGTTTTAGTAGGCTAAACAAGTTCAGAGCCCAAGTGTTTGTGGTTTGTTTGAGAGGGTTACCAGTGGGAGATGAGGACCAGCAAGAGCTTTCAGGGCTGGCACCTTTAGTGTAGGAGCAATCGCTGGACGTTCGCAATTTCGGTGTTGAGCTCTGGCCAGATTGAGCAGGAGAGGCATTGTACGTTGGAAGTTTTAGTAGGCTAAACAAGTTCAGAGGCCAAGTGTTTGTGGTTCGTTTGAGAGGTTACCAGTGGGAGATGAGGACCAGCAAGAGCTTTCAGGGCTGGCCCCTTTAGTGTAGGAGCAATCGCTGGACGTTCGCAATTTCGGTGTTGAGCTCTGGCCAGATTGAGCAGGAGAGGTTGTGTACGTTGGAAGTTTTAGTAGGCTAAACAAGTTCAGAGCCCAAGTGTTTGTGGTTCGTTTGAGAGGTTACCAGTGGGAGATGAGGACCAGCAAGAGCTTTCAGGGCTGGCACCTTTAGTGTAGGTGCAATCGCTGGACGTTCGCAATTTCGGTGTTGAGCTCTGGCCAGATTGAGCAGGCGAGGCTGTGTACGTTGGAAGTTTTAGTAGGCTAAACTAGTTCAGAGGCCAAGTGTTTGTGGTTCGTTTGAGAGGTTACCAGTGGGAGATAAGGAGCAGCAAGAGCTTTCAGGGCTGGCACCTTTAGTGTAGGAGCAATTGCTGGACGTTCGCAATTTCGGTGTTGAGCTCTGGCCAGGGTGAGCAGGAGAGGCAGTGTACGTTGGAAGTTTTCGTAGGCTAAACAAGTTCAGAGCCCAAGTGTTTGTGGTTCGTTTGAGAGGTTACCAGTGGGAGATAAGGACCAGCAAGAGCTTTCAGGGCTGGCCCCTTTAGTGTAGGAGCAATCGCTGGACGTTCGCAATTTCGGTGTTGAGCTCTGGCCAGATTGAGCAGGAGAGGTTGTGTATGTTGGAAGTTTTAGTAGGCTAAACAAGTTCAGAGCCCAAGTGTTTGTGGTTCATTTGAGAGGTTACCAGTGGGAGATGAGGACCAGCAAGAGCTTTCAGGGCTGGCCCCTTTATTGTAGGAGCAATCGCTGGACGTTCGCAATTTCGGTGTTGAGCTCTGGCCAGATTGAGCAGGCGAGGCTGTGTACGTTGGAAGTTTTAGTAGGCTAAAGAAGTTCAGAGCCCAAGTGTTTGTGGTTCCTTTGAGAGGTTACCAGTGGGAGATGAGGACCAGCAAGAGCTTTCAGGGCTGGCACCTTTAGTGTAGGAGCAATCGCCGGACGTTCGCAATTTCGGTGTTGAGCTCTGGCCAGATTGAGCAGGAGAGGCTGTGTACGTTGGAAGTTTTAGTAGGCTAAACAAGTTCAGAGCCCAAGTGTTTGTGGTTCGTTTGAGAGGTTACCAGTGGGAGATGAGGACCAGCAAGAGCTTTCAGGGCTGGCACCTTTAGTGTAGGAGCAATCGCCGGACGTTCGCAATTTCGGTGTTGAGCTCTGGCCAGATTGAGCAGGAGAGGCTGTGTACGTTGGAAGTTTTAGTAGGCTAAACAAGTTCAGAGCCCAAGTGTTTGTGGTTCCTTTGAGAGGTTACCAGTGGGAGATGAGGAGCAGCAAGAGCTTTCAGGGCTGGCCCCTTTAGTGTAGGAGCAATTGCCGGACGTTCGCAATTTCGGTGTTGAGCTCTGGCCAGATTGAGCAGGAGAGGCTGTGTACGTTGGAAGTTTTAGTAGGCTAAACAAGTTCAGAGCCCAAGTGTTTTGTGGTTCGTTTGAGAGGTTACCAGTGGGAGATGAGGACCAGCAAGAGCTTTCAGGGCTGGCACTTTAGTGTAGGAGCAATCGCCGGACGTTCGCAATTTCGGTGTTGAACTCTGGCCAGATTGAGCAGGAGAGGCTGTGTACGTTGGAAGTTTTAGTAGGCTAAACAAGTTCAGAGCCAAGTGTTTGTGGTTCGTTTGAGAGGTTACCAGTGGGAGATGAGGACCAGCAAGGGCTTTCAGGGCTGGCACCTTTAGTGTAGGAGCAATCACGGGACGTTCGCAATTTCGGTGTTGAGCTCTGGCCAGATTGAGCAGGAGAGGGAGTGTACGTTGGAAGTTTTAGTAGGCTAAACAAGTTCAGAGCCCAAGTGTTTGTGGTTCGTTTGAGAGGTTACCAGTGGGAGATGAGGACCAGCAAGAGCTTTCAGGGCTGGCCCCTTTAGTGTAGGAGCAATCGCTGGACGTTGGCAATTTCGGTGTTGAGCTCTGGCCAGATTGAGCAGGAGAGGCTGTGTACGTTGGAAGTTTTCGTAGGCTAAACAAGTTCAGAGCCCAAGTGTTTTTGGTTCCTTTGAGAGGTTACCAGTGGGAGATGAGGACCAGCAAGAGCTTTCAGGGCTGGCACCTTTAGTGTAGGAGCAATCGCTGGACGTTCGCAATTTCGGTGTTGAGCTCTGGCGAGATTGAGCAGGAGAGGCTGTGTACGTTGGAAGTTTTAGTAGGCTAAACAAGTTCAGAGCCCAAGTGTTTGTGGTTCGTTTGAGAGGTTACCAGTGGGAGATGAGGACCAGCAAGAGCTTTCAGGGCTGGCACCTTTAGTGTAGGAGCAATCGCCGGACGTTCGCAATTTCGGTGTTGAGCTCTGGCCAGATTGAGCAGGAGAGGCTGTGTACGTTGGAAGTTTTCGTAGGCTAAACAAGTTCAGAGCCCAAGTGTTTGTGGTTCGTTTGAGAGGTTACCAGTGGGAGATGAGGACCAGCAAGAGCTTTCAGGGCTGGCACCCTTTAGTGTAGGAGCAATCGCCGGACGTTCGCAATTTCGGTGTTGAGCTCTGGCCAGATTGAGCAGGAGAGGGAGTGTACATTGGAAGTTTTAGTAGGCTAAACAAGTTCAGAGCCCAAGTGTTTGTGGTTCGTTTGAGAGGTTACCAGTGGGAGATGAGGACCAGCAAGGGCTTTCAGGGCTGGCACCTTTAGTGTAGGAGCAATCGCTGGACGTTCGCAATTTCGGTGTTGAGCTCTTGGCCAGATTGAGCAGGAGAGGCTGTGTACGTTGGAAGTTTTAGTAGGGCTAAACAAGTTCAGAGGCCAAGTGTTTGTGGTTCGTTTGAGAGGTTACCAGTGGGGAGATGAGGACCAGCAAGAGCTTTCAGGGCTGGCACCTTTAGTGTAGGAGCAATCGCTGGACGTTCGCAATTTCGGTGTTGAGCTCTGGCCAGATTGAGCAGGAGAGGCTGTGTACGTTGGAAGTTTTCGTAGGCTAAACAAGTTCAGAGCCCAAGTGTTTGTGGTTCGTTTGAGAGGTTACCAGTGGGAGATGAGGACCAGCAAGAGCTTTCAGGGCTGGCACCTTTAGTGTAGGAGCAATCGCCGGACGTTCGCAATTTCGGTGTTGAGCTCTGGCCAGATTGAGCAGGAGAGGCTGTGTACGTTGGAAGTTTTAGTAGGCTAAAGAAGTTCAGAGGCCCAAGTGTTTGTGGTTCGTTTGAGAGGTTACCAGTGGGAGATGAGGACCAGCAAGGGCTTTCAGGGCTGGCACCTTTAGTGTAGGAGCAATCGCCGGACGTTCGCAATTTCGGTGTTGAGCTCTGGCCAGATTGAGCAGGAGAGGCTGTGTACGTTGGAAGTTTTAGTAGGCTAAACTAGTTCAGAGGCCAAGTGTTTGTGGTTCGTTTGAGAGGTTACCAGTGGGAGATAAGGAGCAGCAAGAGCTTTCAGGGCTGGCACCTTTAGTGTAGGAGCAATTGCTGGACGTTCGCAATTTCGGTGTTGAGCTCTGGCCAGGGTGAGCAGGAGAGGCAGTGTACGTTGGGGAAGTTTTCGTAGGCTAAACAAGTTCAGAGCCCAAGTGTTTGTGGTTCGTTTGAGAGGTTACCAGTGGGAGATAAGGACCAGCAAGAGCTTTCAGGGCTGGCCCCTTTAGTGTAGGAGCAATCGCTGGACGTTCGCAATTTCGGTGTTGAGCTCTGGCCAGATTGAGCAGGAGAGGTTGTGTATGTTGGAAGTTTTAGTAGGCTAAACAAGTTCAGAGCCCAAGTGTTTGTGGTTCATTTGAGAGGTTACCAGTGGGAGATGAGGACCAGCAAGAGCTTTCAGGGCTGGCCCCTTTATTGTAGGAGCAATCGCTGGACGTTCGCAATTTCGGTGTTGAGCTCTGGCCAGATTGAGCAGGCGAGGCTGTGTACGTTGGAAGTTTTAGTAGGCTAAAGAAGTTCAGAGCCCAAGTGTTTGTGGTTTCCTTTGAGAGGTTACCAGTGGGAGATGAGGACCAGCAAGAGCTTTCAGGGCTGGCACCTTTAGTGTAGGAGCAATCGCCGGACGTTCGCAATTTCGGTGTTGAGCTCTGCCAGATTGAGCAGGAGAGGCTGTGTACGTTGGAAGTTTTAGTAGGCTAAACAAGTTCAGAGCCCAAGTGTTTGTGGTTCGTTTGAGAGGTTACCAGTGGGAGATGAGGACCAGCAAGAGCTTTCAGGGCTGGCACCTTTAGTGTAGGAGCAATCGCCGGACGTTCGCAATTTCGGTGTTGAGCTCTGGCCAGATTGAGCAGGAGAGGCTGTGTACGTTGGAAGTTTTAGTAGGCTAAACAAGTTCAGAGCCCAAGTGTTTTGGTTCCTTTGAGAGGTTACCAGTGGGAGATGAGGAGCAGCAAGAGCTTTCAGGGCTGGCCCCTTTAGTGTAGGAGCAATTGCCGGACGTTCGCAATTTCGGTGTTGAGCTCTGGCCAGATTGAGCAGGAGAGGCTGTGTACGTTGGAAGTTTTAGTAGGCTAAACAAGTTCAGAGCCCAAGTGTTTGTGGTTCGTTTGAGAGGTTACCAGTGGGAGATGAGGACCAGCAAGAGCTTTCAGGGCTGGCACTTTAGTGTAGGAGCAATCGCCGGACGTTCGCAATTTCGGTGTTGAACTCTGGCCAGATTGAGCAGGAGAGGCTGTGTACGTTGGAAGTTTTAGTAGGCTAAACAAGTTCAGAGCCCAAGTGTTTGTGGTTCGTTGAGAGGTTACCAGTGGGAGATGAGGACCAGCAAGGGCTTTCAGGGCTGGCACCTTTAGTGTAGGAGCAATCACGGGACGTTCGCAATTTCGGTGTTGAGCTCTGGCCAGATTGAGCAGGAGAGGGAGTGTACGTTGGAAGTTTTAGTAGGCTAAACAAGTTCAGAGCCCAAGTGTTTGTGGTTCGTTTGAGAGGTTACCAGTGGGAGATGAGGACCAGCAAGAGCTTTCAGGGCTGGCCCCTTTAGTGTAGGAGCAATCGCTGGACGTTGGCAATTTCGGTGTTGAGCTCTGGCCAGATTGAGCAGGAGAGGCTGTGTACGTTGGAAGTTTTCGTAGGCTAAACAAGTTCAGAGCCCAAGTGTTTTTGGTTCCTTTGAGAGGTTACCAGTGGGAGATGAGGACCAGCAAGAGCTTTCAGGGCTGGCACCTTTAGTGTAGGAGCAATCGCTGGACGTTCGCAATTTCGGTGTTGAGCTCTGGCCAGATTGAGCAGGAGAGGCTGTGTACGTTGGAAGTTTTAGTAGGCTAAACAAGTTCAGAGCCCAAGTGTTTGTGGTTCGTTTGAGAGGTTACCAGTGGGAGATGAGGACCAGCAAGAGCTTTCAGGGCTGGCACCTTTAGTGTAGGAGCAATCGCCGGACGTTCGCAATTTCGGTGTTGAGCTCTGGCCAGATTGAGCAGGAGAGGCTGTGTACGTTGGAAGTTTTCGTAGGCTAAACAAGTTCAGAGCCCAAGTGTTTGTGGTTCGTTTGAGAGGTTACCAGTGGGAGATGAGGACCAGCAAGAGCTTTCAGGGCTGGCACCTTTAGTGTAGGAGCAATCGCCGGACGTTCGCAATTTCGGTGTTGAGCTCTGGCCAGATTGAGCAGGAGAGGGAGTGTACATTGGAAGTTTTAGTAGGCTAAACAAGTTCAGAGCCCAAGTGTTTGTGGTTCGTTTGAGAGGTTACCAGTGGGAGATGAGGGACCAGCAAGGGCTTTCAGGGCTGGCACCTTTAGTGTAGGAGCAATCGCTGGACGTTCGCAATTTCGGTGTTGAGCTCTGGCCAGATTGAGCAGGAGAGGCTGTGTACGTTGGAAGTTTTAGTAGGCTAAACAAGTTCAGAGGCCAAGTGTTTGTGGTTCGTTTGAGAGGTTACCAGTGGGAGATGAGGACCAGCAAGAGCTTTCAGGGCTGGCACCTTTAGTGTAGGAGCAATCGCTGGACGTTCGCAATTTCGGTGTTGAGCTCTGGCCAGATTGAGCAGGAGAGGCTGTGTACGTTGGAAGTTTTCGTAGGCTAAACAAGTTCAGAGCCCAAGTGTTTGTGGTTCGTTTGAGAGGTTACCAGTGGGAGATGAGGACCAGCAAGAGCTTTCAGGGCTGGCACCTTTAGTGTAGGAGCAATCGCCGGACGTTCGCAATTTCGGTGTTTGAGCTCTGGCCAGATTGAGCAGGAGAGGCTGTGTACGTTGGAAGTTTTAGTAGGCTAAAGAAGTTCAGAGCCCAAGTGTTTGTGGTTCGTTTGAGAGGTTACCAGTGGGAGATGAGGACCAGCAAGGGCTTTCAGGGCTGGCACCTTTAGTGTAGGAGCAATCGCCGGACGTTCGCAATTTCGGTGTTGAGCTCTGGCCAGATTGAGCAGGAGAGGCTGTGTACGTTGGAAGTTTTAGTAGGCTAAACAAGTTCAGAGGCCAAGTGTTTGTGGTTCGTTTGAGAGGTTACCAGTGGGAGATGAGGACCAGCAAGAGCTTTCAGGGCTGGCACCTTTAGTGTAGGAGCAATCGCCGGACGTTCGCAATTTCGGTGTTGAGCTCTGGCCAGATTGAGCAGGAGAGGCTGTGTACGTTGGAAGTTTTAGTAGGCTAAACAAGTTCAGAGCCCAAGTGTTTGTGGTTCGTTTGAGAGGTTACCAGTGGGAGATGAGGACCAGCAAGAGCTTTCAGGGCTGGCACCTTTAGTGTAGGAGCAATCGCTGGACGTTTCGCAATTTCGGTGTTGAGCTCTGGCCAGATTGAGCAGGAGGGGCTGTGTACGTTGGAAGTTTTAGTAGGCTAAACAAGTTCAGAGCCCAAGTGTTTGTGGTTCGTTTGAGAGGTTACCAGTGGGAGATGAGGACCAGCAAGAGCTTTCAGGGCTGGCACCTTTAGTGTAGGAGCAATCGCTGGACGTTCGCAATTTCGGTGTTGAGCTCTGGCCAGATTGAGCAGGAGAGGCTGTGTACGTTGGAAGTTTTAGTAGGCTAAACAAGTTCAGAGGCCAAGTGTTTGTGGTTCGTTTGAGAGGTTACCAGTGGGAGATGAGGACCAGCAAGAGCTTTCAGGGCTGGCACCTTTAGTGTAGGAGCAATCGCTGGACGTTCGCAACTTCGGTGTTGAATTTTGGCCAGATTGAGCAGGCGAGGCTGTGTACGTTGGAAGTTTTAGTAGGCTAAAGAAGTTCAGAGCCCAAGTGTTTGTGGTTCCTTTGAGAGGTTACCAGTGGGAGATGAGGAGCAGCAAGAGCTTTCAGGGCTGGCACCTTTAGTGTAGGAGCAATCGCTGGACGTTCGCAATTTCGGTGTTGAGCTCTGGCCAGATTGAGCAGGAGAGGCTGTGTACGTTGGAAGTTTTCGTAGGCTAAACAAGTTCAGAGCCCAAGTGTTTGTGGTTCCTTTGAGAGGTTACCAGTGGGAGATGAGGACCAGCAAGAGCTTTCAGGGCTGGCACCTTTAGTGTAGGAGCAATCGCCGGACGTTCGCAACTTCGGTGTTGAATTTTGGCCAGATTGAGCAGGAGAGGCTGTGTACGTTGGAAGTTTTGGTAGGCTAAACAAGTTCAGAGCCCAAGTGTTTGTGGTTCGTTTGAGAGGTTACCAGTGGGAGATGAGGACCAGCAAGAGCTTTCAGGGCTGGCACTTTAGTGTAGGAGCAATCGCCGGACGTTCGCAATTTCGGTGTTGAGCTCTGGCCAGATTGAGCAGGAGAGGGAGTGTATGTTGGAAGTTTTAGTAGGCTAAACAAGTTCAGAGCCCAAGTGTTTGTGGTTCGTTTGAGAGGTTACCAGTGGGAGATGAGGACCAGCAAGGGCTTTCAGGGCTGGCACCTTTAGTGTAGGAGCAATCGCGGGACGTTCGCAATTTCGGTGTTGAGCTCTGGCCAGATTGAGCAGGAGAGGCTGTGTACGTTGGAAGTTTTAGTAGGCTAAACAAGTTCAGAGCCCAAGTGTTTGTGGTTCGTTTGAGAGGTTACCAGGGGGAGATGAGGAGCAGCAAGAGCTTTCGGGGCTGGCACCTTTAGTGTAGGAGCAATCGCCGGACGTTCACAATTTCGTTGTTGAGCTCTGGCCAGATTGAGCAGGAGAGGCTGTGTACGTTGGAAGTTTTAGTAGGCTAAACAAGTTCAGAGGCCAAGTGTTTGTGGTTCGTTTGAGAGGTTACCAGTGGGAGATGAGGACCAGCAAGAGCTTTCAGGGCTGGCACCTTTAGTGTAGGAGCAATCGCCGGACGTTCGCAATTTCGGTTTTGAGCTCTGGCCAGATTGAGCAGGAGAGGCTGTGTACGTTGGAAGTTTTAGTAGGCTAAACAAGTTCAGAGGCCAAGTGTTTGTGGTTCGTTTGAGAGGTTACCAGTGGGAGATGAGGACCAGCAAGGGCTTTCAGGGCTGGCACATTTAGTGTAGGAGCAATCGCCGGACGTTCGCAATTTCGGTGTTGAGCTCTGGCCAGATTGAGCAGGAGAGGCTGTGTACGTTGGAAGTTTTAGTAGGCTAAACAAGTTCAGAGCCCAAGTGTTTGTGGTTCGTTGAGAGGTTACCAGTGGGAGATGAGGAGCAGCAAGAGCTTTCAGGGCTGGCACCTTTAGTGTAGGAGCAATCGCTGGACGTTCGCAATTTCGGTTTTGAATTTCGGGCAGATTGAGCAGGAGAGGCTGTGTACGTTGGAAGTTTTAGTAGCCTAAACAAGTTCAGAGCCCAAGTGTTTGTGGTTCGTTTTAGAGGATACCAGTGGGAGATGAGGACCAGCAAGAGCTTTCGGGGCTGGCACCTTTAGTGTAGGAGCAATCGCTGGACGTTTGCAATTTCGGTCTTGAGCTCTGGCCAGATTGAGCAGGAGGGGCTGTGTACGTTGGAAGTTTTTGTAGGCTAAAGAAGTTCAGAGCCCAAGTGTTTGTGGTTCGTTTGAGAGGTTACCAGTGGGAGATGAGGACCAGCAAGAGCTTTCAGGGCTGGCACCTTTAGTGTAGGAGCAAACGCCGGACGTTCGCAATTTCGGTGTCGAGCTCTGGCCAGATTGAGCGGGAGAGGGAGTCTACGTTGGAAGTTTTAGTAGGCTTAACAAGTTCAGAGCCCAAGTGTTGTGGTTCGTTTGAGAGGTTACCAGTGGGAGATGAGGACCAGCAAGGGCTTTCAGGGCTGGCACTTTAGTGTAGGAGCAATCGCCGGACGTTCGCAATTTCGGTGTTGAGCTCTGGCCAGATTGAGCAGGAGAGGCTGTGTACGTTGGAAGTTTTCGTAGGCTAAACAAGTTCAGAGCCCAAGTGTTTGTGGTTCGTTTGAGAGGTTACCAGTGGGAGATGAGGACCAGCAAGAGCTTTCAGGCTGGCACCTTTAGTGTAGGAGCAATCGCCGGACGTTCGTCAATTTCGGTGTTGAGCTCTGGCCAGATTGAGCAGGAGAGGCTGTGTACGTTGGAAGTTTTCGTAGGCTAAACAAGTTAGAGCCCAAGTGTTTGTGGTTCCTTTGAGAGGTTACCAGTGAGAGATGAGGACCAGCAAGAGCTTTCACGGGCTGGCACCTTTAGTGTAGGAGCAATCGCGGACGTTCGCATCTTCGGTGTTGAGCTCTGGCCAGATTGAGCAGGAGAGGCTGTGTACGTTGGAAGTTTTCGTAGGCTAAAGAAGTTCAGAGCCCAAGTGTTTGTGGTTCGTTTGAGAGGTTACCAGTGGAGATGTAGGACCAGCAAGGGCTTTCAGGGCTGGCACCTTTAGTGTAGGAGCAATCGCTGGACGTTCGCAATTTCGGTGTTGAGCTCTGGCCAGATTGAGCAGGAGAGGCTGTGGTACGTTGGAAGTTTTGTAGGCTAAACAAGTTCAGAGCCCAAGTGTTTGTGGTTCGTTTGAGAGGTTACCAGTGGGAGATGAGGACCAGCAAGAGCTTTCAGGGCTGGCACCTTAGTGTAGGAGGAATCGCTGGACGTTCGCAATTTCGGTGTTGAGCTCTGGCCAGATTGAGCAGGAGGCTGTGTACGTTGAGTTTTAGTAGGCTAAACAAGTTCAGAGGCCAAATGTTGTGGTTCGTTTGAGAGGTTACAGTTGGAGATGAGGACCAGCAAGAGCTTTCAGGGCTGGCACCTTAGTGTAGGAGCAATCCCTGGACGTTCGCAATTTCGGTGTTCAGCTCTGGCCAGATTGAGCAGGAGAGGCAGTGTACGTTGGAAGTTTTAGTAGGCTAAACAAGTTCAGAGCCCAAGTGTTTGTGGTCGTTAGAGAGGTTACAGTGGGAGATGAGGAGCAGCAAGAGCTTTCAGGGCTGGCCCCTTTAGTGTAGGAGCAATCGCTGGACGTTCGCAATTTCGGTGTTGAGCTCTGGCCAGATTGAGCAGGCGAGGCTGTGTACGTTGGAAGTTTTAGTAGGCTAAAGAAGTTCAGAGCCCAAGTGTTTGTGGTTCGTTTGAGAGGTTACCAGTGGGAGATGAGGACCAGCAAGAGCTTTCAGGGCTGGCCCCTTTAGTGTAGGAGCAATCGCTGGACGTTCGCAATTTCGGTGTTGAGCTCTGGCCAGATTGAGCAGGAGAGGCTGTGTACGTTGGAAGTTTAGTAGGCTAACAAGTTCAGAGGCCAAGTGTTTGTGGTTCGTTTGAGAGGTTACCAGTGGGAGATGAGGACCAGCAAGAGCTTTCAGGGCTGGCACCTTTAGTGTAGGAGCAATCGCTGGACGTTCGCAATTTCGGTGTTGAGCTCTGGCCAGATTGAGCAGGAGAGGCTGTGTACGTTGGAAGTTTTAGTAGGCTAAAGGAGTTCAGAGCCAAGTGTTTGTGGTTCGTTTGAGAGGTTACCAGTGGGAGATGAGGACCAGCAAGAGCTTTCAGGGCTGGCCCCTTTAGTGTAGGAGCAATCGCTGGACGTTCGCAATTTCGGTGTTGAGCTCTGGCCAGATTGAGCAGGAAGAGGCTGTGTACGTTGGAAGTTTTAGTAGGCTAAACAAGTTCAGAGCCCAAGTGTTTGTGGTTCGTTTGAGAGGTTACCAGTGGGAGATGAGGACCAGCAAGAGCTTCAGGGCTGGCACCTTTAGTGTAGGAGCAATCGCTGGACGTTCGCAATTTCGGTGTTGAGCTCTGGCCAGATTGAGCAGGAGAGGCATTGTACGTTGGAAGTTTTAGTAGGCTAAACAAGTTCATAGGCAAGTGTTTGTGTTCGTTTGAGAGGTTACCAGTGGAGATGAGGACCAGCAAGAGCTTTCAGGGCTGGCCCCTTTAGTGTAGGAGCAATCGCTGGACGTTCGCAATTTCGGTGTGAGCTCTGGCCAGATTGAGCAGGAGAGGCTGTGTACGTTGGAAGTTTTAGTAGGCTAAACAAGTTCAGAGGCCAAGTGTTTGTGGTTCGTTTGAGAGGTTACCAGTGGGAGATGAGGACCAGCAAGAGCTTTCAGGGCTGGCACCTTTAGTGTAGGAGCAATCGCTGGACGTTCGCAATTTCGGTTTTGAATTTCGGGCAGATTGAGCAGGAGAGGCTGTGTACGTTGGAAGTTTTAGTAGCCTAAACAAGTTCAGAGCCCAAGTGTTTGTGGTTCGTTTAGAGGATACCAGTGGGAGATGAGGACCAGCAAGAGCTTTCGGGGCTGGCACCTTTAGTGTAGGAGCAATCGCTGGACGTTGCAATTTCGGTCTTGAGCTTGGCCAGATTGAGCAGGAGAGGCTGTGTACGTTGGAAGTTTTAGTAGGCTAAAGAAGTTCAGAGCCCAAGTGTTTGTGGTTCGTTTGAGAGGTACCAGTGGGAGATGAGGACCAGCAAGAGCTTTCAGGGCTGGCCCCTTTAGTGTAGGAGCAATCGCTGGACGTTCGCAATTTCGGTGTTGAGCTCTGGCAGATTGAGCAGGAGAGGCATTGTACGTTGGAAGTTTTAGTAGGCTAAACAAGTTCAGAGGCCAAGTGTTTGTGGTTCGTTTTGAGAGGTTACCAGTGGGAGATGAGGACCAGCAAGAGCTTTCAGGGCTGGCCCCTTTAGTGTAGGAGCAATCGCTGGACGTTCGCAATTTCGGTGTTGAGCTCTGGCCAGATTGAGCAGGAGAGGCTGTGTACGTTGGAAGTTTTAGTAGGCTAAACAAGTTCAGAGCCAAGTGTTTGTGGTTCGTTTTAGAGGATACAGTGGGAGATGAGGACCAG
Source organism: Gavia stellata (assembly GCF_030936135.1). Lineage (NCBI taxonomy): Eukaryota > Metazoa > Chordata > Aves > Gaviiformes > Gaviidae > Gavia > Gavia stellata. The sequence goes on from NW_026777351.1 coordinate 49,872, forward strand.
CAAGAGCTTTCGGGGCTGGCACCTTTAGTGTAGGAGCAATCGCTGGACGTTTGCAATTTCGGTCTTGAGCTCTGGCCAGATTGAGCAGGAGGGGCTGTGTACGTTGGAAGTTTTAGTAGGCTAAAGAAGTTCAGAGCCCAAGTGTTTGTGGTTCGTTTGAGAGGTTACCAGTGGAGATGAGGACCAGCAAGAGCTTTCAGGCTGGCACCTTTAGTGTAGGAGCAATCGCTGGACGTTCGCAATTTCGGTGTTGAGCTCTGGCCAGATTGAGCAGGAGAGGCTGTGTACGTGGAAGTTTTAGTAGGCTAAACAAGTTCAGAGGCCAAGTGTTTGTGGTTCGTTTGAGAGGTACCAGTTGAGATGAGGACCAGCAAGAGCATTCAGGGTTGGCACCTTTAGTGTAGGAGCAATCCCTGGACGTTCGCAATTCCGGTGTTCAGCTCTGCCAGATTGAGCAGGAGAGGCTGTGTACGTTGGAAGTTTTAGTAGGCTAAACAAGTTCAGAGGCCAAGTGTTTGTGGTTCGTTTGAGAGGTTACCAGTGGGAGATGAGGACCAGCAAGAGCTTTCAGGGCTGGCCCCTTTAGTGTAGGAGCAATCGCTGGACGTTCGCAATTTCGGTGTTGAGCTCTGGCCAGATTGAGCAGGCGAGGCTGTGTACGTTGGAAGTTTTAGTAGGCTAAAGAAGTTCAGAGCCCAGTGTTTGTGGTTCGTTTGAGAGGTTACCAGTGGGAGATGAGGACCAGCAAGAGCTTTCAGGGCTGGCCCCTTTAGTGTAGGAGCAATCGCTGGACGTTCGCAATTTCGGTGTTGAGCTCTGGCCAGATTGAGCAGGAGAGGCTGTGTACGTTGAAGTTTTAGTAGGCTAAACAAGTTACAGAGGCAAGTGTTTGTGGTTCGTTTGAGAGGTTACCAGTTGGAGATGAGGACCAGCAAGAGCTTTCAGGGCTGGCACCTTTAGTGTAGGAGCAATCCCTGGACGTTCGCAATTCGGTGTTCAGCTCTGGCCAGATTGAGCAGGAGAGGCTGTGTACGTTGGAAGTTTTAGTAGGCTAAACAAGTTCAGAGGCCAAGTGTTTGTGGTTCGTTTGAGAGGTTACCAGTGGGAGATGAGACCAGCAAGAGCTTTCAGGGCTGGCCCTTTAGTGTAGGAGCAATCGCTGGACGTTCGCAATTTCGGTGTTGAGCTCTGGCCAGATTGAGCAGGCGAGGCTGTGTACGTTGGAAGTTTTAGTAGGCTAAAGAAGTTCAGAGGCCAAGTGTTTGTGGTTCGTTTGAGAGGTTACCAGTGGGAGATGAGGACCAGCAAGAGCTTTCAGGGCTGGCCCCTTTAGTGTAGGAGCAATCGCTGGACGTTCGCAATTTCGGTGTTGAGCTCTGGCCAGATTGAGCAGGAGAGGCTGTGTACGTTGGAAGTTTTAGTAGGCTACAAGAAGTCAGAGCCCAAGTGTGTTGTGGTTCGTTTGAGAGGTTACCAGTGGGAGATGAGGACCAGCAAGAGCTTTCAGGGCTGGCCCTTTAGTGTAGGAGCAATCGCTGGACGTTCGCAATTTCGGTGTTGAGCTCTGGCAGATTGAGCAGGAGAGGCTGTGTACGTTGGAAGTTTTAGTAGGCTAAACAAGTTCAGAGCCCAAGTGTTTGTGGTTCGTTTGAGAGGTTACCAGTGGAGATGAGGACCAGCAAGAGCTTTCAGGGCTGGCACCTTTAGTGTAGGAGCAATCGCTGGACGTTCGCAATTTCGGTGTTGAGCTCTGGCCAGATTGAGCAGGAGAGGCATTGTACGTTGGAAGTTTTAGTAGGCTAAACAAGTTCAGAGGCCAAGTGTTTGTGGTTCGTTTGAGAGGTTACCAGTGGAGATGAGGACCAGCAAGAGCTTTCAGGGCTGGCCCCTTTAGTGTAGGAGCAATCGCTGGACGTTCGCAATTTCGGTGTTGAGCTCTGGCCAGATTGAGCAGGAGAAGGTTGTGTACGTTGAAGTTTTAGTAGGCTAAACAAGTTCAGAGGCCAAGTGTTTGTGGTTCGTTTGAGAGGTTACCAGTGGAGATGAGGACCAGCAAGAGCTTTCAGGCTGGCCCCTTTAGTGTAGGTGCAATCGCTGGACGTTCGCAATTTCGGTGTTGAGCTCTGGCCAGATGAGCAGGAGAGGCTGTGTACGTTGTAAGTTTTAGTAGGCTAAACTAGTTCAGAGGCCAAGTGTTTGTGGTTCGTTTGAGAGGTTACCAGTGGGAGATAAGGAGCAGCAAGAGCTTTCAGGGCTGGCACCTTTAGTGTAGGAGCAATTGCTGGACGTTCACAATTTCGGTGTTGAGCTCTGGCCAGGGTGAGCAGGAGAGGCAGTGTACGTTGGAAGTTTTAGTAGGCTAAACAAGTTCAGAGGCCAAGTGTTTGTAGTTCGTTTGAGAGGTTATCAGTGGGAGATAAGGACCAGCAAGAGCTTTCAGGGCTGGCCCCTTTAGTGTAGGAGCAATCGCTGGACGTTCGCAATTTCGGTGTTGAGCTCTGCCAGATTGAGCAGGAGAGGTTGTGTATGTTGGAAGTTTTAGTAGGCTAAACAAGTTCAGAGCCCAAGTGTTTGTGGTTCGTTTGAGAGGTTACCAGTGGGAGATGAGGACCAGCAAGAGCTTTCAGGGCTGGCCCCTTTATTGTAGGAGCAATCGCTGGACGTTCGCAATTTCGGTGTTGAGCTCTGGCCAGATTGAGCAGGCGAGGCTGTGTACGTTGGAAGTTTTAGTAGGCTAAAGAAGTTCAGAGCCCAAGTGTTTGTGGTTCATTTGAGAGGTTACCAGTGGGAGATGAGGAGCAGCAAGAGCTTTCAGGGCTGGCCCCTTTAGTGTAGGAGCAATCGCTGGACGTTCGCAATTTCGGTGTTGAGCTCTGGCCAGATTGAGCAGGCGAGGCTGTGTACGTTGGAAGTTTTAGTAGGCTAAACAAGTTCAGAGGCCAAGTGTTGTGGTTCGTTTGAGAGGTTACCAGTGGGAGATGAGGACCAGCAAGAGCTTTCAGGGCTGGCACCTTTAGTGTAGGAGCAATCGCTGATGTTCGCAATTTCGGTGTTGAGCTCTGGCCAGATTGAGCAGGAGAGGCTGTGTACGTTGGAAGTTTTAGTAGGCTAAACAAGTTCAGAGCCCAAGTGTTTGTGGTTCGTTTGAGAGGTTACCAGTGGGAGATGAGGAGCAGCAAGAGCTTTCAGGGCTGGCCCCTTTAGTGTAGGAGCAATCGCTGGACGTTCGCAATTTCGGTGTTGAGCTCTGGCCAGATTGAGCAGGAGAGGCTGTGTACGTTGGAAGTTTTAGTAGGCTAAACAAGTTCAGAGCCCAAGTGTTTGTGGTTCGTTTAAGAGGTTACCAGTGGGAGATGAGGACCAGCAAGAGCTTTCAGGGCTGGCACCTTTAGTGTAGGAGCAATCGCTGGACGTTCGCAATTTCGGTGTTGAGCTCTGGCCAGATTGAGCAGGAGAGGCTGTGTACGTCGGAAGTTTTAGTAGGCTAAACAAGTTCAGAGGCCAAGTGTTTGTGGTTCGTTTGAGAGGTTACCAGTGGGAGATGAGGACCAGCAAGAGCTTTCAGGGCTGGCCCCTTTATTGTAGGAGCAATCGCTGGACGTTCGCAATTTCGGTGTTGAGCTCTGGCTAGATGAGCAGGAGAAGCTGTGTACGTTGGAAGTTTTAGTAGGCTAAACAAGTTCAGAGGCCAAGTGTTTGTGGTTCGTTTGAGAGGTTACCAGTGGGAGATGAGGAGCAGCAAGAGCTTTCAGGGCTGGCACCTTTAGTGTAGGAGCAATCGCTGGACGTTCGCAATTTCGGTGTTGAGCTCTGGCCAGATTGAGCAGGAGAAGCTGTGTACGTTGGAAGTTTTAGTAGGCTAAACAAGTTCAGAGGCCAAGTGTTTGTGGTTCGTTTGAGAGGTTACCAGTGGAGATGAGGAGCAGCAAGAGCTTTCAGGCTGGCACCTTTAGTGTAGGAGCAATCGCTGGACGTTCGCAATTTCGGTGTTGAGCTCTGGCCAGATTGAGCAGGCGAGGCTGTGTACGTTGGAAGTTTTAGTAGGCTAAACAAGTTCAGAGCCCAAGTGTTTGTGGTTCGTTTGAGAGGTTACCAGTGGGAGATGAGGACCAGCAAGAGCTTTCAGGGCTGGCACCTTTAGTGTAGGAGCAATCGCTGGACGTTCGCAATTTCGGTGTTGAGCTCTGGCCAGATTGAGCAGGAGAGGCTGTGTACGTTGGAAGTTTTAGTAGGCTAAACAAGTTCAGAGCCCAAGTGTTTGTGGTTCGTTTGAGAGGTTACCAGTGGAGATGAGGAGCAGCAAGAGCTTTCAGGGCTGGCACCTTTAGTGTAGGATCAATCTCTGACGTTCGCAATTTCGGTGTTGAGCTCTGGCCAGATTGAGCAGGAGAGGCAGTGTACGTTGGAAGTTTTAGTAGGCTAAACAAGTTCAGAGCCCAAGTGTTTGTGGTTCGTTTGAGAGGTTACCAGTGGGAGATGAGGACCAGCAAGATCTTTCAGGGCTGGCACCTTTAGTGTAGGAGCAATCCCTGGACGTTCGCAATTTCGGTGTTGAGCTCTGGCCAGATTGAGCAGGCGAGGCTGTGTACGTTGGAAGTTTTAGTAGGCTAAACAAGTTCAGAGGCCAAGTGTTTGTGGTTCGTTTGAGAGGTTACCAGTGGGAGATGAGGAGCAGCAAGAGCTTTCAGGGCTGGCACCTTTAGTGTAGGAGCAATCGCTGGACGTTCGCAATTTCGGTGTTGAGTTCTGGCCAGATTGAGCAGGCGAGGCTGTGTACGTTGGAAGTTTTAGTAGGCTAAACAAGTTCAGAGGCCAAGTGTTTGTGGTTCGTTTGAGAGGTTACCAGTGGGAGATGAGGACCAGCAAGATCTTTCAGGGCTGGCACCTTTAGTGTAGGAGCAATCCCTGGACGTTCGCAATTTCGGTGTTGAGCTCTGGCCAGATTGAGCAGGCGAGGCTGTGTACGTTGGAAGTTTTGGTAGGCTAAACAAGTTCAGAGGCCAAGTGTTTGTGGTTCGTTTGAGAGGTTACCAGTGGGAGATGAGGGGCAGCAAGAGCTTTCAGGGCTGGCACCTTTAGTGTAGGAGCAATCGCTGGACGTTCGCAATTTCGGTGTTGAGCTCTGGCCAGATTGAGCAGGAGAAGCTGTGTACGTTGGAAGTTTTAGTAGGCTAAACAAGTTCAGAGGCCAAGTGTTTGTGGTTCGTTTGAGAGGTTACCAGTGGGAGATGAGGACCAGCAAGAGCTTTCAGGGCTGGCACCTTTAGTGTAGGAGCAATCGCTGGACGTTCGCAATTTCGGTGTTGAGCTCTGGCCAGATTGAGCAGGACAGGCTGTGTACTTTGGAAGTTTTAGTAGGCTAAACAAGTTCAGAGGCCAAGTGTTTGTGGTTCGTTTGAGAGGTTACCAGTGGGAGATGAGGACCAGCAAGAGCTTTCAGGGCTGGCCCCTTTAGTGTAGGAGCAATCCCTGGACGTTCACAATTTCGGTGTTGAGCTCTGGCCAGATTGAGCAGGCGAGGTTGTGTACGTTGGACGTTTTAGTAGGCTAAAGAAGTTCAGAGCCCAAGTGTTTGTGGTTCGTTTGAGAGGTTACCAGTGGGAGATGAGGACCAGCAAGAGCTTTCAGGGCTGGCCCCTTTAGTGTAGGAGCAATCCCTGGACGTTCACAATTTCGGTGTTGAGCTCTGGCCAGATTGAGCAGGAGAGGCTGTGTACGTTGGAAGTTTTAGTAGGCTAAACAAGTTCAGAGCCCAAGTGTTTGTGGTTCATTTGAGAGGTTACCAGTGGGAGATGAGGAGCAGCAAGAGCTTTCAGGGCTGGCCCCTTTAGTGTAGGAGCAATCGCTGGACGTTCGCAATTTCGGTGTTGAGCTCTGGCCAGATTGAGCAGGCGAGGCTGTGTACGTTGGAAGTTTTAGTAGGCTAAACAAGTTCAGAGGCCAAGTGTTTGTGGTTCGTTTGAGAGGTTACCAGTGGGAGATGAGGAGCAGCAAGAGCTTTCAGGGCTGGCCCCTTTAGTGTAGGAGCAATCGCTGGACGTTCGCAATTTCGGTGTTGAGCTCTGGCCAGATGGAGCAGGCGAGGCTGTGTACGTTGGAAGTTTTAGTAGGCTAAACAAGTTCAGAGGCCAAGTGTTTGTGGTTCGTTTGAGAGGTTACCAGTGGGAGATGAGGACCAGCAAGAGCTTTCAGGGCTGGCACCTTTAGTGTAGGAGCAATCGCTGGACGTTCGCAATTTCGGTGTTGAGCTCTGGCCAGATTGAGCAGGAGAGGCTGTGTACGTTGGAAGTTTTAGTAGGCTAAACAAGTTCAGAGGCCAAGTGTTTGTGGTTCGTTTGAGAGGTTACCAGTGGGAGATGAGGACCAGCAAGAGCTTTCAGGGCTGGCCCCTTTAGTGTAGGAGCAATCGCTGGACGTTCGCAATTTCGGTGTTGAGCTCTGGCCAGATTGAGCAGGAGAGGCTGTGTACGTTGGAAGTTTTAGCAGGCTAAACAAGTTCAGAGCCCAAGTGTTTGTGGTTCATTTGAGAGGTTACCAGTGGGAGATGAGGAGCAGCAAGAGCTTTCAGGGCTGGCACCTTTAGTGTAGGAGCAATCGCTGGACGTTCGCAATTTCGGTGTTGAGCTCTGGCCAGATTGAGCAGGAGAGGCTGTGTACGTTGGAAGTTTTAGTAGGCTAAACAAGTTCAGAGCCCAAGTGTTTGGTGTACGTTGGAAGTTTTAGTAGGCTAAACAAGTTCAGAGCCCAAGTGTTTGTGGTTCGTTTGAGAGGTTACCAGTGGGAGATGAGGACCAGCAAGATCTTTCAGGGCTGGCACCTTTAGTGTAGGAGCAATCCCTGGACGTTCGCAATTTCGGTGTTGAGCTCTGGCCAGATTGAGCAGGCGAGGCTGTGTACGTTGGAAGTTTTGGTAGGCTAAACAAGTTCAGAGGCCAAGTGTTTGTGGTTCGTTTGAGAGGTTACCAGTGGGAGATGAGGACCAGCAAGAGCTTTCAGGGCTGGCACCTTTAGTGTAGGAGCAATCGCTGGACGTTCGCAATTTCGGTGTTGAGCTCTGGCCAGATTGAGCAGGAGAAGCTGTGTACGTTGGAAGTTTTAGTAGGCTAAACAAGTTCAGAGGCCAAGTGTTTGTGGTTCGTTTGAGAGGTTACCAGTGGGAGATGAGGACCAGCAAGAGCTTTCAGGGCTGGCACCTTTAGTGTAGGAGCAATCGCTGGACGTTCGCAATTTCGGTGTTGAGCTCTGGCCAGATTGAGCAGGAGAGGCTGTGTACGTTGGAAGTTTTAGCAGGCTAAACAAGTTCAGAGCCCAAGTGTTTGTGGTTCGTTTGAGAGGTTACCAGTGGGAGATGAGGAGCAGCAAGAGCTTTCAGGGCTGGCACCTTTAGTGTAGGAGCAATCGCTGGACGTTCGCAATTTCGGTGTTGAGCTCTGGCCAGATTGAGCAGGAGAGGCTGTGTACATTGGAAGTTTTAGTAGGCTAAACAAGTTCAGAGCCCAAGTGTTTGTGGTTCGTTTGAGAGGTTACCAGTGGGAGATGAGGACCAGGAAGGTCTTTCAGGGCTGGCACCTTTAGTGTAGGAGCAATCCCTGGACGTTCACAATTTCGGTGTTGAGCTCTGGCCAGATTGAGCAGGACAGGCTGTGTACTTTGGAAGTTTTAGTAGGCTAAACAAGTTCAGAGGCCAAGTGTTTGTGGTTCGTTTGAGAGGTTACCAGTGGGAGATGAGGACCAGCAAGAGCTTTCAGGGCTGGCCCCTTTAGTGTAGGAGCAATCCCTGGACGTTCACAATTTCGGTGTTGAGCTCTGGCCAGATTGAGCAGGCGAGGCTGTGTACGTTGGACGTTTTAGTAGGCTAAAGAAGTTCAGAGCCCAAGTGTTTGTGGTTCGTTTGAGAGGTTACCAGTGGGAGATGAGGAGCAGCAAGAGCTTTCAGGGCTGGCCCCTTTAGTGTAGGAGCAATCCCTGGACGTTCACAATTTCGGTGTTGAGCTCTGGCCAGATTGAGCAGGAGAGGCTGTGTACGTTGGAAGTTTTAGTAGGCTAAACAAGTTCAGAGCCCAAGTGTTTGTGGTTCATTTGAGAGGTTACCAGTGGGAGATGAGGAGCAGCAAGAGCTTTCAGGGCTGGCCCCTTTAGTGTAGGAGCAATAGCTGGACGTTCGCAATTTCGGTGTTGAGCTCTGGCCAGATTTGGAAGCAGGAGAGGCTGTGTACGTTGGAAGTTTTAGTAGGCTAAACAAGTTCAGAGGCCAAGTGTTTGTGGTTCGTTTGAGAGGTTACCAGTGGGAGATGAGGAGCAGCAAGAGCTTTCAGGGCTGGCCCCTTTAGTGTAGGAGCAATCGCTGGACGTTCGCAATTTCGGTGTTGAGCTCTGGCCAGATGGAGCAGGCGAGGCTGTGTACGTTGGAAGTTTTAGTAGGCTAAACAAGTTCAGAGGCCAAGTGTTTGTGGTTCGTTTGAGAGGTTACCAGTGGGAGATGAGGACCAGCAAGAGCTTTCAGGGCTGGCACCTTTAGTGTAGGAGCAATCGCTGGACGTTCGCAATTTCGGTGTTGAGCTCTGGCCAGATTGAGCAGGAGAGGCTGTGTACGTTGGAAGTTTTAGTAGGCTAAACAAGTTCAGAGCCCAAGTGTTTGTGGTTCGTTTGAGAGGTTACCAGTGGGAGATGAGGAGCAGCAAGAGCTTTCAGGGCTGGCCCCTTTAGTGTAGGAGCAATCGCTGGACGTTCGCAATTTCGGTGTTGAGCTCTGGCCAGATTGAGCAGGAGAGGCTGTGTACGTTGGAAGTTTTAGCAGGCTAAACAAGTTCAGAGCCCAAGTGTTTGTGGTTCATTTGAGAGGTTACCAGTGGGAGATGAGGAGCAGCAAGAGCTTTCAGGGCTGGCCCCTTTATTGTAGGAGCAATCGCTGGACGTTCGCAATTTCGGTGTTGAGCTCTGGCCAGATTGAGCAGGAGAGGCTGTGTACGTTGGAAGTTTTAGTAGGCTAAACAAGTTCAGAGCCCAAGTGTTTGTGGTTCGTTTGAGAGGTTACCAGTGGGAGATGAGGACCAGCAAGATCTTTCAGGGCTGGCACCTTTAGTGTAGGAGCAATCCCTGGACGTTCGCAATTTCGGTGTTGAGCTCTGGCCAGATTGAGCAGGAGAGGTTGTGTACGTTGGAAGTTTTAGTAGGCTAAACAAGTTCAGAGGCCAAGTGTTTGTGGTTCGTTTGAGAGGTTACCAGTGGGAGATGAGGAGCAGCAAGAGCTTTCAGGGCTGGCACCTTTAGTGTAGGAGCAATCGCTGGACGTTCGCAATTTCGGTGTTGAGCTCTGGCCAGATTGAGCAGGAGAGGCTGTGTACGTTGGAAGTTTTAGTAGGCTAAACAAGTTCAGAGGCCAAGTGTTTGTGGTTCGTTTGAGAGGTTACCAGTGGGAGATGAGGAGCAGCAAGAGCTTTCAGGGCTGGCACCTTTAGTGTAGGAGCAATTGCTGGACGTTCGCAATTCCGGTGTTGAGTTCTGGCCAGATTGAGCAGGCGAGGCTGTGTACGTTGGAAGTTTTAGTAGGCTAAACAAGTTCAGAGGCCAAGTGTTTGTGGTTCGTTTGAGAGGTTACCAGTGGGAGATGAGGACCAGCAAGATCTTTCAGGGCTGGCACCTTTAGTGTAGGAGCAATCCCTGGACGTTCGCAATTTCGGTGTTGAGCTCTGGCCAGATTGAGCAGGCGAGGCTGTGTACGTTGGAAGTTTTGGTAGGCTAAACAAGTTCAGAGGCCAAGTGTTTGTGGTTCGTTTGAGAGGTTACCAGTGGGAGATGAGGGGCAGCAAGAGCTTTCAGGGCTGGCACCTTTAGTGTAGGAGCAATCGCTGGACATTCGCAATTTCGGTGTTGAGCTCTGGCCAGATTGAGCAGGAGAAGCTGTGTACGTTGGAAGTTTTAGTAGGCTAAACAAGTTCAGAGGCCAAGTGTTTGTGGTTCGTTTGAGAGGTTACCAGTGGGAGATGAGGACCAGCAAGAGCTTTCAGGGCTGGCACCTTTAGTGTAGGAGCAATCGCTGGACGTTCGCAATTTCGGTGTTGAGCTCTGGCCAGATTGAGCAGGACAGGCTGTGTACTTTGGAAGTTTTAGTAGGCTAAACAAGTTCAGAGGCCAAGTGTTTGTGGTTCGTTTGAGAGGTTACCAGTGGGAGATGAGGACCAGCAAGAGCTTTCAGGGCTGGCCCCTTTAGTGTAGGAGCAATCCCTGGACGTTCACAATTTCGGTGTTGAGCTCTGGCCAGATTGAGCAGGCGAGGTTGTGTACGTTGGACGTTTTAGTAGGCTAAAGAAGTTCAGAGCCCAAGTGTTTGTGGTTCGTTTGAGAGGTTACCAGTGGGAGATGAGGACCAGCAAGAGCTTTCAGGGCTGGCCCCTTTAGTGTAGGAGCAATCCCTGGACGTTCACAATTTCGGTGTTGAGCTCTGGCCAGATTGAGCAGGAGAGGCTGTGTACGTTGGAAGTTTTAGTAGGCTAAACAAGTTCAGAGCCCAAGTGTTTGTGGTTCATTTGAGAGGTTACCAGTGGGAGATGAGGAGCAGCAAGAGCTTTCAGGGCTGGCCCCTTTAGTGTAGGAGCAATCGCTGGACGTTCGCAATTTCGGTGTTGAGCTCTGGCCAGATTGAGCAGGCGAGGCTGTGTACGTTGGAAGTTTTAGTAGGCTAAACAAGTTCAGAGGCCAAGTGTTTGTGGTTCGTTTGAGAGGTTACCAGTGGGAGATGAGGAGCAGCAAGAGCTTTCAGGGCTGGCCCCTTTAGTGTAGGAGCAATCGCTGGACGTTCGCAATTTCGGTGTTGAGCTCTGGCCAGATGGAGCAGGCGAGGCTGTGTACGTTGGAAGTTTTAGTAGGCTAAACAAGTTCAGAGGCCAAGTGTTTGTGGTTCGTTTGAGAGGTTACCAGTGGGAGATGAGGACCAGCAAGAGCTTTCAGGGCTGGCACCTTTAGTGTAGGAGCAATCGCTGGACGTTCGCAATTTCGGTGTTGAGCTCTGGCCAGATTGAGCAGGAGAGGCTGTGTACGTTGGAAGTTTTAGTAGGCTAAACAAGTTCAGAGGCCAAGTGTTTGTGGTTCGTTTGAGAGGTTACCAGTGGGAGATGAGGAGCAGCAAGAGCTTTCAGGGCTGGCCCCTTTAGTGTAGGAGCAATCGCTGGACGTTCGCAATTTCGGTGTTGAGCTCTGGCCAGATTGAGCAGGAGAGGCTGTGTACGTTGGAAGTTTTAGCAGGCTAAACAAGTTCAGAGCCCAAGTGTTTGTGGTTCATTTGAGAGGTTACCAGTGGGAGATGAGGAGCAGCAAGAGCTTTCAGGGCTGGCCCCTTTAGTGTAGGAGCAATCGCTGGACGTTCGCAATTTCGGTGTTGAGCTCTGGCCAGATTGAGCAGGCGAGGCTGTGTACGTTGGAAGTTTTAGTAGGCTAAACAAGTTCAGAGCCCAAGTGTTTGTGGTTCGTTTGAGAGGTTACCAGTGGGAGATGAGGACCAGCAAGATCTTTCAGGGCTGGCACCTTTAGTGTAGGAGCAATCCCTGGACGTTCGCAATTTCGGTGTTGAGCTCTGGCCAGATTGAGCAGGCGAGGCTGTGTACGTTGGAAGTTTTGGTAGGCTAAACAAGTTCAGAGGCCAAGTGTTTGTGGTTCGTTTGAGAGGTTACCAGTGGGAGATGAGGACCAGCAAGAGCTTTCAGGGCTGGCACCTTTAGTGTAGGAGCAATCGCTGGACGTTCGCAATTTCGGTGTTGAGCTCTGGCCAGATTGAGCAGGAGAAGCTGTGTACGTTGGAAGTTTTAGTAGGCTAAACAAGTTCAGAGGCCAAGTGTTTGTGGTTCGTTTGAGAGGTTACCAGTGGGAGATGAGGACCAGCAAGAGCTTTCAGGGCTGGCACCTTTAGTGTAGGAGCAATCGCTGGACGTTCGCAATTTCGGTGTTGAGCTCTGGCCAGATTGAGCAGGAGAGGCTGTGTACGTTGGAAGTTTTAGCAGGCTAAACAAGTTCAGAGCCCAAGTGTTTGTGGTTCGTTTGAGAGGTTACCAGTGGGAGATGAGGAGCAGCAAGAGCTTTCAGGGCTGGCACCTTTAGAGTAGGAGCAATCGCTGGACGTTTCGCAATTTCGGTGTTGAGCTCTGGCCAGATTGAGCAGGAGAGGCTGTGTACATTGGAAGTTTTAGTAGGCTAAACAAGTTCAGAGCCCAAGTGTTTGTGGTTCGTTTGAGAGGTTACCAGTGGGAGATGAGGACCAGGAAGGTCTTTCAGGGCTGGCACATTTAGTGTAGGAGCAATCCCTGGACGTTCACAATTTCGGTGTTGAGCTCTGGCCAGATTGAGCAGGACAGGCTGTGTACTTTGGAAGTTTTAGTAGGCTAAACAAGTTCAGAGGCCAAGTGTTTGTGGTTCGTTTGAGAGGTTACCAGTGGGAGATGAGGACCAGCAAGAGCTTTCAGGGCTGGCCCCTTTAGTGTAGGAGCAATCCCTGGACGTTCACAATTTCGGTGTTGAGCTCTGGCCAGATTGAGCAGGCGAGGCTGTGTACGTTGGACGTTTTAGTAGGCTAAAGAAGTTCAGAGCCCAAGTGTTTGTGGTTCGTTTGAGAGGTTACCAGTGGGAGATGAGGAGCAGCAAGAGCTTTCAGGGCTGGCCCCTTTAGTGTAGGAGCAATCCCTGGACGTTCACAATTTCGGTGTTGAGCTCTGGCCAGATTGAGCAGGAGAGGCTGTGTACGTTGGAAGTTTTAGTAGGCTAAACAAGTTCAGAGCCAAGTGTTTGTGGTTCATTTGAGAGGTTACCAGTGGGAGATGAGGAGCAGCAAGAGCTTTCAGGGCTGGCCCCTTTAGTGTAGGAGCAATAGCTGGACGTTCGCAATTTCGGTGTTGAGCTCTGGCCAGATTGAGCAGGAGAGGCTGTGTACGTTGGAAGTTTTAGTAGGCTAAACAAGTTCAGAGGCCAAGTGTTTGTGGTTCGTTTGAGAGGTTACCAGTGGGAGATGAGGAGCAGCAAGAGCTTTCAGGGCTGGCCCCTTTAGTGTAGGAGCAATCGCTGGACGTTCGCAATTTCGGTGTTGAGCTCTGGCCAGATGGAGCAGGCGAGGCTGTGTACGTTGGAAGTTTTAGTAGGCTAAACAAGTTCAGAGGCCAAGTGTTTGTGGTTCGTTTGAGAGGTTACCAGTGGGAGATGAGGACCAGCAAGAGCTTTCAGGGCTGGCACCTTTAGTGTAGGAGCAATCGCTGGACGTTCGCAATTTCGGTGTTGAGCTCTGGCCAGATTGAGCAGGAGAGGCTGTGTACGTTGGAAGTTTTAGTAGGCTAAACAAGTTCAGAGGCCAAGTGTTTGTGGTTCGTTTGAGAGGTTACCAGTGGGAGATGAGGAGCAGCAAGAGCTTTCAGGGCTGGCCCCTTTAGTGTAGGAGCAATCGCTGGACGTTCGCAATTTCGGTGTTGAGCTCTGGCCAGATTGAGCAGGAGAGGCTGTGTACGTTGGAAGTTTTAGCAGGCTAAACAAGTTCAGAGCCCAAGTGTTTGTGGTTCATTTGAGAGGTTACCAGTGGGAGATGAGGAGCAGCAAGAGCTTTCAGGGCTGGCCCCTTTATTGTAGGAGCAATCGCTGGACGTTCGCAATTTCGGTGTTGAGCTCTGGCCAGATTGAGCAGGAGAGGCTGTGTACGTTGGAAGTTTTAGTAGGCTAAACAAGTTCAGAGCCCAAGTGTTTGTGGTTCGTTTGAGAGGTTACCAGTGGGAGATGAGGACCAGCAAGATCTTTCAGGGCTGGCACCTTTAGTGTAGGGAGCAATCCCTGGACGTTCGCAATTTCGGTGTTGAGCTCTGGCCAGATTGAGCAGGCGAGGCTGTGTACGTTGGAAGTTTTGGTAGGCTAAACAAGTTCAGAGGCCAAGTGTTTGTGGTTCGTTTGAGAGGTTACCAGTGGGAGATGAGGACCAGCAAGAGCTTTCAGGGCTGGCCCCTTTAGTGTAGGAGCAATCGCTGGACGTTCGCAATTTCGGTGTTGAGCTCTGGCCAGATTGAGCAGGAGAAGCTGTGTACGTTGGAAGTTTTAGTAGGCTAAACAAGTTCAGAGGCCAAGTGTTTGTGGTTCGTTTGAGAGGTTACCAGTGGGAGATGAGGACCAGCAAGAGCTTTCAGGGCTGGCACCTTTAGTGTAGGAGCAATCGCTGGACGTTCGCAATTTCGGTGTTGAGCTCTGGCCAGATTGAGCAGGAGAGGCTGTGTACGTTGGAAGTTTTAGCAGGCTAAACAAGTTCAGAGCCCAAGTGTTTGTGGTTCGTTTGAGAGGTTACCAGTGGGAGATGAGGAGCAGCAAGAGCTTTCAGGGCTGGCACCTTTAGTGTAGGAGCAATCGCTGGACGTTCGCAATTTCGGTGTTGAGCTCTGGCCAGATTGAGCAGGAGAGGCTGTGTACATTGGAAGTTTTAGTAGGCTAAACAAGTTCAGAGGCCAAGTGTTTGTGGTTCGTTTGAGAGGTTACCAGTGGGAGATGAGGACCAGGAAGGTCTTTCAGGGCTGGCACCTTTAGTGTAGGAGCAATCCCTGGACGTTCACAATTTCGGTGTTGAGCTCTGGCCAGATTGAGCAGGCGAGGCTGTGTACGTTGGAAGTTTTAGTAGGCTAAAGAAGTTCAGAGCCCAAGTGTTTGTGGTTCATTTGAGAGGTTACCAGTGGGAGATGAGGAGCAGCAAGAGCTTTCAGGGCTGGCACCTTTAGTGTAGGAGCAATCGCTGGACGTTCGCAATTTCGGTGTTGAGCTCTGGCCAGATTGAGCAGGCGAGGCTGTGTACGTTGGAAGTTTTAGTAGGCTAAACAAGTTCAGAGGCCAAGTGTTTGTGGTTCGTTTGAGAGGTTACCAGTGGGAGATGAGGAGCAGCAAGAGCTTTCAGGGCTGGCCCCTTTAGTGTAGGAGCAATCGCTGGACGTTCGCAATTTCGGTGTTGAGCTCTGGCCAGATTGAGCAGGAGAGGCTGTGTACGTTGGAAGTTTTAGTAGGCTAAACAAGTTCAGAGCCCAAGTGTTTGTGGTTCGTTTGAGAGGTTACCAGTGGGAGATGAGGAGCAGCAAGAGCTTTCAGGGCTGGCCCCTTTAGTGTAGGAGCAATCGCTGGACGTTCGCAATTTCGGTGTTGAGCTCTGGCCAGATTGAGCAGGAGAGGCTGTGTACGTTGGAAGTTTTAGTAGGCTAAACAAGTTCAGAGGCCAAGTGTTTGTGGTTCGTTTGAGAGGTTACCAGTGGGAGATGAGGACCAGCAAGAGCTTTCAGGGCTGGCCCCTTTAGTGTAGGAGCAATCGCTGGACGTTCGCAATTTCGGTGTTGAGCTCTGGCCAGATTGAGCAGGAGAGGCTGTGTACGTTGGAAGTTTTAGTAGGCTAAACAAGTTCAGAGGCCAAGTGTTTGTGTTTCGTTTGAGAGGTTACCAGTGGGAGATGAGGACCAGCAAGAGCTTTCAGGGCTGGCCCCTTTATTGTAGGAGCAATCGCTGGACGTTCGCAATTTCGGTGTTGAGCTCTGGCCAGATTGAGCAGGAGAGGCTGTGTACGTTGGAAGTTTTAGCAGGCTAAACAAGTTCAGAGCCCAAGTGTTTGTGGTTCATTTGAGAGGTTACCAGTGGGAGATGAGGAGCAGCAAGAGCTTTCAGGGCTGGCCCCTTTAGTGTAGGAGCAATCGCTGGACGTTCGCAATTTCGGTGTTGAGCTCAGGCCAGATTGAGCAGGAGAGGCTGTGTACGTTGGAAGTTTTAGTAGGCTAAACAAGTTCAGAGCCCAAGTGTTTGTGGTTCGTTTGAGAGGTTACCAGTGGGAGATGAGGACCAGCAAGAGCTTTCAGGGCTGGCCCCTTTAGTGTAGGAGCAATCGCTGGACGTTCGCAATTTCGGTGTTGAGCTCTGGCCAGATTGAGCAGGAGAGGCTGTGTACATTGGAAGTTTTAGTAGGCTAAACAAGTTCAGAGGCCAAGTGTTTGTGGTTCGTTTGAGAGGTTACCAGTGGGAGATGAGGACCAGCAAGAGCTTTCAGGGCTGGCACCTTTAGTGTAGGATCAATCTCTGGACGTTCGCAATTTCGGTGTTGAGCTCTGGCCAGATTGAGCAGGAGAGGCTGTGTACGTTGGAAGTTTTAGTAGGCTAAACTAGTTCAGAGGCCAAGTGTTTGTGGTTCGTATGAGAGGTTACCAGTGGGAGACGAGGACCAGCAAGAGCTTTCAGGGCTGGCCCCTTTAGTGTAGGAGCAATCGCTGGACGTTCGCAATTTCGGTGTTGAGCTCTGGCCAGATTGAGCAGGAGAGGTTGTGTACGTTGGAAGTTTTAGTAGGCTAAACAAGTTCAGAGCCCAAGTGTTTGTGGTTCATTTGAGAGGTTACCAGTGGGAGATGAGGAGCAGCAAGAGCTTTCAGGGCTGGCCCCTTTAGTGTAGGAGCAATCGCTGGACGTTCGCAATTTCGGTGTTGAGCTCTGGCCAGATTGAGCAGGAGAGGCTGTGTACGTTGGAAGTTTTAGTAGGCTAAAGAAGTTCAGAGCCCAAGTGTTTGTGGTTCGTTTGAGAGGTTACCAGTGGGAGATGAGGACCAGCAAGAGCTTTCAGGGCTGGCCCCTTTAGTGTAGGAGCAATCGCTGGACGTTCGCAATTTCGGTGTTGAGCTCTGGCCAGATTGAGCAGGAGAGGCTGTGTACATTGGAAGTTTTAGTAGGCTAAACAAGTTCAGAGGCCAAGTGTTTGTGGTTCGTTTGAGAGGTTACCAGTGGGAGATGAGGACCAGCAAGAGCTTTCAGGGCTGGCCCCTTTATTGTAGGAGCAATCGCTGGACGTTCGCAATTTCGGTGTTGAGCTCTGGCCAGATTGAGCAGGAGAGGTTGTGTACGTTGGAAGTTTTAGCAGGCTAAACAAGTTCAGAGGCCAAGTGTTTGTGGTTCGTTTGAGAGGTTACCAGTGGGAGATGAGGACCAGCAAGAGCTTTCAGGGCTGGCCCCTTTAGTGTAGGAGCAATCGCTGGACGTTCGCAATTTCGGTGTTGAGCTCTGGCCAGATTGAGCAGGAGAGGCTGTGTACGTTGGAAGTTTTAGTAGGCTAAAGAAGTTCAGAGCCCAAGTGTTTGTGGTTCGTTTGAGAGGTTACCAGTGGGAGATGAGGACCAGCAAGAGCTTTCAGGGCTGGCCCCTTTAGTGTAGGAGCAATCGCTGGACGTTCGCAATTTCGGTGTTGAGCTCTGGCCAGATTGAGCAGGAGAGGCTGTGTACATTGGAAGTTTTAGTAGGCTAAACAAGTTCAGAGGCCAAGTGTTTGTGGTTCGTTTGAGAGGTTACCAGTGGGAGATGAGGACCAGCAAGAGCTTTCAGGGCTGGCACCTTTAGTGTAAGAACAATCGCTGGACGTTCGCAATTTCGGTGTTGAGCTCTGGCTAGATTGAGCAGGAGAAGCTGTGTACGTTGGAAGTTTTAGTAGGCTAAACAAGTTCAGAGGCCAAGTGTTTGTGGGTTCGTTTGAGAGGTTACCAGTGGGAGATGAGGACCAGCAAGAGCTTTCAGGGCTGGCACCTTTAGTGTAGGAGCAATCCCTGGACGTTCACAATTTCGGTGTTGAGCTCTGGCCAGATTGAGCAGGCGAGGCTGTGTACGTTGGAAGTTTTAGTAGGCTAAAGAAGTTCAGAGCCCAAGTGTTTGTGGTTCGTTTGAGAGGTTACCAGTGGGAGATGAGGAGCAGCAAGAGCTTTCAGGGCTGGCCCCTTTAGTGTAGGAGCAATCGCTGGACGTTCGCAATTTCGGTGTTGAGCTCTGGCCAGATTGAGCAGGAGAGGCTGTGTACGTTGGAAGTTTTAGCAGGCTAAACAAGTTCAGAGCCCAAGTGTTTGTGGTTCATTTGAGAGGTTACCAGTGGGAGATGAGGAGCAGCAAGAGCTTTCAGGGCTGGCCCCTTTAGTGTAGGAGCAATCGCTGGACGTTCGCAATTTCGGTGTTGAGCTCTGGCCAGATTGAGCAGGAGAGGCTGTGTACGTTGGAAGTTTTAGTAGGCTAAACAAGTTCAGAGGCCAAGTGTTTGTGGTTCGTTTGAGAGGTTACCAGTGGGAGATGAGGACCAGCAAGAGCTTTCAGGGCTGGCCCCTTTAGTGTAGGAGCAATCGCTGGACGTTCGCAATTTCGGTGTTGAGCTCTGGCCAGATTGAGCAGGAGAGGCTGTGTACGTTGGAAGTTTTAGTAGGCTAAACAAGTTCAGAGCCCAAGTGTTTGTGGTTCGTTTGAGAGGTTACCAGTGGGAGATGAGGAGCAGCAAGAGCTTTCAGGGCTGGCCCCTTTAGTGTAGGAGCAATCGCTGGACGTTCGCAATTTCGGTCTTGAATTCTGGCTAGATGGAGCAGGAGAGGCTGTGTACGTTGGAAGTTTTGGTAGGCTAAACAAGTTCAGAGGCCAAGTGTTTGTGGTTCGTTTGAGAGGTTACCAGTGGGAGATGAGGAGCAGCAAGAGCTTTCAGGGCTGGCCCCTTTAGTGTAGGAGCAATCGCTGGACGTTCGCAATTTCGGTGTTGAGCTCTGGCCAGATTGAGCAGGAGAGGCTGTGTACGTTGGAAGTTTTAGTAGGCTAAACAAGTTCAGAGGCCAAGTGTTTGTGGTTCGTTTGAGAGGTTACCAGTGGGAGATGAGGACCAGCAAGAGCTTTCAGGGCTGGCACCTTTAGTGTAGGAGCAATCGCTGGACGTTCGCAATTTCGGTGTTGAGCTCTGGCCAGATTGAGCAGGAGAGGCTGTGTACGTTGGAAGTTTTAGTAGGCTAAACAAGTTCAGAGGCCAAGTGTTTGTGGTTCGTTTGAGAGGTTACCAGTTGGAGATGAGGACCAGCAAGAGCTTTCAGGGCTGGCACCTTTAGTGTATGAGCAATCCCTGGACGTTCGCAATTTCGGTGTTCAGCTCTGGCCAGATTGAGCAGGAGAGGCTGTGTACGTTGGAAGTTTTAGTAGGCTAAACTAGTTCAGAGGCCAAGTGTTTGTGGTTCGTATGAGAGGTTACCAGTGGGAGACGAGGACCAGCAAGAGCTTTCAGGGCTGGCCCCTTTAGTGTAGGAGCAATCGCTGGACGTTCGCAATTTCGGTGTTGAGCTCTGGCCAGATTGAGCAGGAGAGGTTGTGTACGTTGGAAGTTTTAGTAGGCTAAACAAGTTCAGAGCCCAAGTGTTTGTGGTTCATTTGAGAGGTTACCAGTGGGAGATGAGGACCAGCAAGAGCTTTCAGGGCTGGCCCCTTTAGTGTAGGAGCAATCGCTGGACGTTCGCAATTTCGGTGTTGAGCTCTGGCCAGATTGAGCAGGAGAGGCTTTGTACGTTGGAAGTTTTAGTAGGCTAAAGAAGTTCAGAGCCCAAGTGTTTGTGGTTCGTTTGAGAGGTTACCAGTGGGAGATGAGGACCAGCAAGAGCTTTCAGGGCTGGCCCCTTTAGTGTAGGAGCAATCGCTGGACGTTCGCAATTTCGGTGTTGAGCTCTGGCCAGATTGAGCAGGAGAGGCTGTGTACGTTGGAAGTTTTAGTAGGCTAAACAAGTTCAGAGCCCAAGTGTTTGTGGTTCGTTTGAGAGGTTACCAGTGGGAGATGAGGAGCAGCAAGAGCTTTCAGGGCTGGCCCCTTTAGTGTAGGAGCAATCGCTGGACGTTCGCAATTTCGGTCTTGAATTCTGGCTAGATGGAGCAGGAGAGGCTGTGTACGTTGGAAGTTTTGGTAGGCTAAACAAGTTCAGAGGCCAAGTGTTTGTGGTTCGTTTGAGAGGTTACCAGTGGGAGATGAGGGAGCAGCAAGAGCTTTCAGGGCTGGCCCCTTTAGTGTAGGAGCAATCGCTGGACGTTCGCAATTTCGGTGTTGAGCTCTGGCCAGATTGAGCAGGAGAGGCTGTGTACGTTGGAAGTTTTAGTAGGCTAAACAAGTTCAGAGCCCAAGTGTTTGTGGTTCGTTTGAGAGGTTACCAGTGGGAGATGAGGACCAGCAAGAGCTTTCAGGGCTGGCACCTTTAGTGTAGGAGCAATCGCTGGACGTTCGCAATTTCGGTGTTGAGCTCTGGCCAGATTGAGCAGGAGAGGCTGTGTACGTTGGAAGTTTTAATAGGCTAAACAAGTTCAGAGGCCAAGTGTTTGTGGTTCGTTTGAGAGGTTACCAGTTGGAGATGAGGACCAGCAAGAGCTTTCAGGGCTGGCACCTTTAGTGTATGAGCAATCCCTGGACGTTCGCAATTTCGGTGTTCAGCTCTGGCCAGATTGAGCAGGAGAGGCAGTGTACGTTGGAAGTTTTAGTAGGCTAAAGAAGTTCAGAGCCCAAGTGTTTGTGGTTCGTTTGAGAGGTTACCAGTGGGAGATGAGGAGCAGCAAGAGCTTTCAGGGCTGGCCCCTTTAGTGTAGGAGCAATCGCTGGACGTTCGCAATTTCGGTGTTGAGATCTGGCCAGATTGAGCAGGAGAGGCTGTGTACGTTTGAAGTTTTAGTAGGCTAAAGAAGTTCAGAGCCCAAGTGTTTGTGGTTCGTTTGAGAGGTTACCAGTGGGAGATGAGGACGAGCAAGAGCTTTCAGGGCTGGCCCCTTTAGTGTAGGAGCAATCGCTGGACGTTCGCAATTTCGGTGTTGAGCTCAGGCCAGATTGAGCAGGAGAGGCTGTGTACGTTGGAAGTTTTAGTAGGCTAAACAAGTTCAGAGCCCAAGTGTTTGTGTGGTTGGTTCGTTTGAGAGGTTACCAGTGGGAGATGAGGAGCAGCAAGAGCTTTCAGGGCTGGCACCTTTAGTGTAGGAGCAATCGCTGGACGTTCACAATTTCGGTGTTCAGCTCTGGCCAGATTGAGCAGGAGAGGCTGTGTACGTTGGAAGTTTTAGTAGCCTAAAGAAGTTCAGAGCCCAAGTGTTTGTGGTTCGTTTGAGAAGTTACCAGTGGGAGATAAGGAGCAGCAAGAGCTTTCAGGGCTGGCACCTTTAGTGTAGGAGCAATCGCTGGACGTTCGCAATTTCGGTGTTGAGCTCTGGCCAGATTGAGCAGGAGAGGCTGTGTACGTTGGAAGTTTTAATAGGCTAAACTAATTCAGAGCCCAAGTGTTTGTGGTTCGTTTGAGAGGTTACCAGTGGGAGATGAGGACCAGCAAGAGCTTTCAGGGCTGGCACCTTTAGTGTAGGAGCAATCGCTGGACGTTCGCAATTTCGGTGTTGAGCTCTGGCCAGATTGAGCAGGAGAGGCTGTGTACGTTGGAAGTTTTAGTAGGCTAAACAAGTTCAGAGCCCAAGTGTTTGTGGTTCGTTTGAGAGGTTACCAGTGGGAGATGAGGACCAGCAAGAGCTTTCAGGGCTGGCACCTTTAGTGTAGGAGCAATCCCTGGACGTTCACAATTTCGGTGTTGAGCTCTGGCCAGATTGAGCAGGAGAGGCTGTGTACGTTGGAAGTTTTAGTAGGCTAAAGAAGTTCAGAGCCCAAGTGTTTGTGGTTCGTTTGAGAGGTTACCAGTGGGAGATGAGGAGCAGCAAGAGCTTTCAGGGCTGGCCCCTTTAGTGTAGGAGCAATCGCTGGACGTTCGCAATTTCGGTGTTGAGCTCTGGCCAGATGGAGCAGGCGAGGCTGTGTACGTTGGAAGTTTTAGCAGGCTAAACAAGTTCAGAGCCCAAGTGTTTGTGGTTCGTTTGAGAGGTTACCAGTGGGAGATGAGGACCAGCAAGAGCTTTCAGGGCTGGCCCCTTTAGTGTAGGAGCAATCGCTGGACGTTCGCAATTTCGGTGTTGAGCTCTGGCCAGATTGAGCAGGAGAGGCTGTGTACGTTGGAAGTTTTAGTAGGCTAAAGAAGTTCAGAGCCCAAGTGTTTGTGGTTCGTTTGAGAGGTTACCAGTGGGAGATGAGGACCAGCAAGAGCTTTCAGGGCTGGCCCCTTTAGTGTAGGAGCAATCGCTGGACGTTCGCAATTTCGGTGTTGAGCTCTGGCCAGATTGAGCAGGAGAGGCTGTGTACGTTGGAAGTTTTAGCAGGCTAAACAAGTTCAGAGGCCAAGTGTTTGTGGTTCGTTTGAGAGGTTACCAGTTGGAGATGAGGACCAGCAAGCGCTTTCAGGGCTGGCACCTTTAGTGTATGAGCAATCCCTGGACGTTCGCAATTTCGGTGTTGAGCTCTGGCCAGATTGAGCAGGAGAGGCAGTGTACGTTGGAAGTTTTAGTAGGCTAAACAAGTTCAGAGCCCAAGTGTTTGTGGTTCGTTTGAGAGGTTACCAGTGGGAGATGAGGACCAGCAAGAGCTTTCAGGGCTGGCCCCTTTAGTGTAGGAGCAATCGCTGGACGTTCGCAATTTCGGTGTTGAGCTCTGGCCAGATTGAGCAGGAGAGGCTGTGTACGTTGGAAGTTTTAGTAGGCTAAACAAGTTCAGAGGCCAAGTGTTTGTGGTTCGTTTGAGAGGTTACCAGTGGGAGATGAGGAGCAGCAAGAGCTTTCAGGGCTGGCCCCTTTAGTGTAGGAGCAATCGCTGGACGTTCGCAATTTCGGTGTTGAGATCTGGCCAGATTGAGCAGGAGAGGCTGTGTACGTTTGAAGTTTTAGTAGGCTAAAGAAGTTCAGAGCCCAAGTGTTTGTGGTTCGTTTGAGAGGTTACCAGTGGGAGATGAGGACGAGCAAGAGCTTTCAGGGCTGGCCCCTTTAGTGTAGGAGCAATCGCTGGACGTTCGCAATTTCGGTGTTGAGCTCTGGTCAGATTGAGCAGGAGAGGCTGTGTACGTTGGAAGTTTTAGTAGGCTAAACAAGTTCAGAGCCCAAGTGTTTGTGGTTCGTTTGAGAGGTTACCAGCTGGAGATGAGAACCAGCAAGAGCTTTCAGGGCTGGCACCTTTAGTGTAGGAGCAATCGCTGGACGTTCGCAATTTCGGTGTTGAGCTCAGGCCAGATTGAGCAGGAGAGGCTGTGTACGTTGGAAGTTTTAGTAGGCTAAACAAGTTCAGAGCCCAAGTGTTTGTGGTTCGTTTGAGAGGTTACCAGTGGGAGATGAGGAGCAGCAAGAGCTTTCAGGGCTGGCACCTTTAGTGTAGGAGCAATCGCTGGACGTTCACAATTTCGGTGTTCAGCTCTGGCCAGATTGAGCAGGAGAGGCTGTGTACGTTGGAAGTTTTAGTAGCCTAAAGAAGTTCAGAGCCCAAGTGTTTGTGGTTCGTTTGAGAAGTTACCAGTGGGAGATAAGGAGCAGCAAGAGCTTTCAGGGCTGGCACCTTTAGTGTAGGAGCAATCGCTGGACGTTCGCAATTTCGGTGTTGAGCTCTGGCCAGATTGAGCAGGAGAGGCAGTGTACGTTGGAAGTTTTAGTAGGCTAAACAAGTTCAGAGCCCAAGTGTTTGTGGTTCGTTTGAGAGGTTACCAGTGGGAGATGAGGACCAGCAAGTGCTTTCAGGGCTGGCCCCTTTAGTGTAGGAGCAATCGCTGGACGTTCGCAATTTCGGTGTTGAGCTCTGGCCAGATTGAGCAGGAGAGGCTGTGTACGTTGGAAGTTTTAGTAGGCTAAACAAGTTCAGAGGCCAAGTGTTTGTGGTTCGTTTGAGAGGTTACCAGTGGGAGATGAGGACCAGCAAGAGCTTTCAGGGCTGGCCCCTTTAGTGTAGGAGCAATCGCTGGACGTTCGCAATTTCGGTGTTGAGATCTGGCCAGATTGAGCAGGAGAGGCTGTGTACGTTTGAAGTTTTAGTAGGCTAAAGAAGTTCAGAGCCCAAGTGTTTGTGGTTCGTTTGAGAGGTTACCAGTGGGAGATGAGGACGAGCAAGAGCTTTCAGGGCTGGCCCCTTTAGTGTAGGAGCAATCGCTGGACGTTCGCAATTTCGGTGTTGAGCTCTGGCCAGATTGAGCAGGAGAGGCTGTGTACGTTGGAAGTTTTAGTAGGCTAAACAAGTTCAGAGCCCAAGTGTTTGTGGTTCGTTTGAGAGGTTACCAGCTGGAGATGAGAACCAGCAAGAGCTTTCAGGGCTGGCACCTTTAGTGTAGGAGCAATCGCTGGACGTTCGCAATTTCGGTGTTGAGCTCAGGCCAGATTGAGCAGGAGAGGCTGTGTACGTTGGAAGTTTTAGTAGGCTAAACAAGTTCAGAGCCCAAGTGTTTGTGGTTCGTTTGAGAGGTTCCCAGTGGGAGATGAGGACCAGCAAGAGCTTTCAGGGCTGGCCCCTTTAGTGTAGGAGCAATCGCTGGACGTTCGCAATTTCGGTGTTGAGCTCTGGCCAGATTGAGCAGGAGAGGCTGTGTACGTTGGAAGTTTTAGCAGGCTAAACAAGTTCAGAGGCCAAGTGTTTGTGGTTCGTTTGAGAGGTTACCAGTTGGAGATGAGGACCAGCAAGAGCTTTCAGGGCTGGCACCTTTAGTGTATGAGCAATCCCTGGACGTTCGCAATTTCGGTGTTGAGCTCTGGCCAGATTGAGCAGGAGAGGCAGTGTACGTTGGAAGTTTTAGTAGGCTAAACAAGTTCAGAGCCCAAGTGTTTGTGGTTCGTTTGAGAGGTTACCAGTGGGAGATGAGGACCAGCAAGAGCTTTCAGGGCTGGCCCCTTTAGTGTAGGAGCAATCGCTGGACGTTCGCAATTTCGGTGTTGAGCTCTGGCCAGATTGAGCAGGAGAGGCTGTGTACGTTGGAAGTTTTAGTAGGCTAAACAAGTTCAGAGGCCAAGTGTTTGTGGTTCGTTTGAGAGGTTACCAGTGGGAGATGAGGAGCAGCAAGAGCTTTCAGGGCTGGCCCCTTTAGTGTAGGAGCAATCGCTGGACGTTCGCAATTTCGGTGTTGAGATCTGGCCAGATTGAGCAGGAGAGGCTGTGTACGTTTGAAGTTTTAGTAGGCTAAAGAAGTTCAGAGCCCAAGTGTTTGTGGTTCGTTTGAGAGGTTACCAGTGGGAGATGAGGACGAGCAAGAGCTTTCAGGGCTGGCCCCTTTAGTGTAGGAGCAATCGCTGGACGTTCGCAATTTCGGTGTTGAGCTCTGGTCAGATTGAGCAGGAGAGGCTGTGTACGTTGGAAGTTTTAGTAGGCTAAACAAGTTCAGAGCCCAAGTGTTTGTGGTTCGTTTGAGAGGTTACCAGCTGGAGATGAGAACCAGCAAGAGCTTTCAGGGCTGGCCCCTTTATTGTAGGAGCAATCGCTGGACGTTCGCAATTTCGGTGTTGAGCTCAGGCCAGATTGAGCAGGAGAGGCTGTGTACGTTGGAAGTTTTAGTAGGCTAAACAAGTTCAGAGCCCAAGTGTTTGTGGTTCGTTTGAGAGGTTACCAGTGGGAGATGAGGAGCAGCAAGAGCTTTCAGGGCTGGCACCTTTAGTGTAGGAGCAATCGCTGGACGTTCACAATTTCGGTGTTCAGCTCTGGCCAGATTGAGCAGGAGAGGCTGTGTACGTTGGAAGTTTTAGTAGCCTAAAGAAGTTCAGAGCCCAAGTGTTTGTGGTTCGTTTGAGAAGTTACCAGTGGGAGATAAGGAGCAGCAAGAGCTTTCAGGGCTGGCACCTTTAGTGTAGGAGCAATCGCTGGACGTTCGCAATTTCGGTGTTGAGCTCTGGCCAGATTGAGCAGGAGAGGCAGTGTACGTTGGAAGTTTTAGTAGGCTAAACAAGTTCAGAGCCCAAGTGTTTGTGGTTCGTTTGAGAGGTTACCAGTGGGAGATGAGGACCAGCAAGTGCTTTCAGGGCTGGCCCCTTTAGTGTAGGAGCAATCGCTGGACGTTCGCAATTTCGGTGTTGAGCTCTGGCCAGATTGAGCAGGAGAGGCTGTGTACGTTGGAAGTTTTAGTAGGCTAAACAAGTTCAGAGGCCAAGTGTTTGTGGTTCGTTTGAGAGGTTACCAGTGGGAGATGAGGACCAGCAAGAGCTTTCAGGGCTGGCCCCTTTAGTGTAGGAGCAATCGCTGGACGTTCGCAATTTCGGTGTTGAGATCTGGCCAGATTGAGCAGGAGAGGCTGTGTACGTTTGAAGTTTTAGTAGGCTAAAGAAGTTCAGAGCCCAAGTGTTTGTGGTTCGTTTGAGAGGTTACCAGTGGGAGATGAGGACGAGCAAGAGCTTTCAGGGCTGGCCCCTTTAGTGTAGGAGCAATCGCTGGACGTTCGCAATTTCGGTGTTGAGCTCTGGCCAGATTGAGCAGGAGAGGCTGTGTACGTTGGAAGTTTTAGTAGGCTAAACAAGTTCAGAGCCCAAGTGTTTGTGGTTCGTTTGAGAGGTTACCAGCTGGAGATGAGAACCAGCAAGAGCTTTCAGGGCTGGCACCTTTAGTGTAGGAGCAATCGCTGGACGTTCGCAATTTCGGTGTTGAGCTCAGGCCAGATTGAGCAGGAGAGGCTGTGTACGTTGGAAGTTTTAGTAGGCTAAACAAGTTCAGAGCCCAAGTGTTTGTGGTTCGTTTGAGAGGTTACCAGTGGGAGATGAGGAGCAGCAAGAGCTTTCAGGGCTGGCACCTTTAGTGTAGGAGCAATCGCTGGACGTTCACAATTTCGGTGTTCAGCTCTGGCCAGATTGAGCAGGAGAGGCTGTGTACGTTGGAAGTTTTAGTAGCCTAAAGAAGTTCAGAGCCCAAGTGTTTGTGGTTTGTTTGAGAAGTTACCAGTGGGAGATAAGGAGCAGCAAGAGCTTTCAGGGCTGGCACCTTTAGTGTAGGAGCAATCGCTGGACGTTCGCAATTTCGGTGTTGAGCTCTGGCCAGATTGAGCAGGAGAGGCTGTGTACGTTGGAAGTTTTAATAGGCTAAACTAATTCAGAGCCCAAGTGTTTGTGGTTCGTTTGAGAGGTTACCAGTGGGAGATGAGGACCAGCAAGAGCTTTCAGGGCTGGCACCTTTAGTGTAGGAGCAATCGCTGGACGTTCGCAATTTCGGTGTTGAGCTCTGGCCAGATTGAGCAGGAGAGGCTGTGTACGTTGGAAGTTTTAGTAGGCTAAACAAGTTCAGAGCCCAAGTGTTTGTGGTTCGTTTGAGAGGTTACCAGTGGGAGATGAGGACCAGCAAGATCTTTCAGGGCTGGCACCTTTAGTGTAGGAGCAATCCCTGGACGTTCGCAATTTCGGTGTTGAGCTCTGGCCAGATTGAGCAGGCGAGGCTGTGTACGTTGGAAGTTTTGGTAGGCTAAACAAGTTCAGAGGCCAAGTGTTTGTGGTTCGTTTGAGAGGTTACCAGTGGGAGACGAGGACCAGCAAGAGCTTTCAGGGCTGGCCCCTTTAGTGTAGGAGCAATCGCTGGACGTTCGCAATTTCGGTGTTGAGCTCTGGCCAGATTGAGCAGGAGAAGCTGTGTACGTTGGAAGTTTTAGTAGGCTAAACAAGTTCAGAGGCCAAGTGTTTGTGGTTCGTTTGAGAGGTTACCAGTGGGAGATGAGGACCAGCAAGAGCTTTCAGGGCTGGCACCTTTAGTGTAGGAGCAATCGCTGGACGTTCGCAATTTCGGTGTTGAGCTCTGGCCAGATTGAGCAGGAGAGGCTGTGTACGTTGGAAGTTTTAGCAGGCTAAACAAGTTCAGAGCCCAAGTGTTTGTGGTTCGTTTGAGAGGTTACCAGTGGGAGATGAGGAGCAGCAAGAGCTTTCAGGGCTGGCACCTTTAGTGTAGGAGCAATCGCTGGACGTTCGCAATTTCGGTGTTGAGCTCTGGCCAGATTGAGCAGGAGAGGCTGTGTACATTGGAAGTTTTAGTAGGCTAAACAAGTTCAGAGGCCAAGTGTTTGTGGTTCGTTTGAGAGGTTACCAGTGGGAGATGAGGACCAGGAAGGTCTTTCAGGGCTGGCACCTTTAGTGTAGGAGCAATCCCTGGACGTTCACAATTTCGGTGTTGAGCTCTGGCCAGATTGAGCAGGCGAGGCTGTGTACGTTGGAAGTTTTAGTAGGCTAAAGAAGTTCAGAGCCCAAGTGTTTGTGGTTCATTTGAGAGGTTACCAGTGGGAGATGAGGAGCAGCAAGAGCTTTCAGGGCTGGCACCTTTAGTGTAGGAGCAATCGCTGGACGTTCGCAATTTCGGTGTTGAGCTCTGGCCAGATTGAGCAGGCGAGGCTGTGTACGTTGGAAGTTTTAGTAGGCTAAACAAGTTCAGAGGCCAAGTGTTTGTGGTTCGTTTGAGAGGTTACCAGTGGGAGATGAGGACCAGCAAGAGCTTTCAGGGCTGGCACCTTTAGTGTAGGAGCAATCGCTGGACGTTCGCAATTTCGGTGTTGAGCTCTGGCCAGATTGAGCAGGAGAGGCTGTGTACGTTGGAAGTTTTAGTAGGCTAAACAAGTTCAGAGCCCAAGTGTTTGTGGTTCGTTTGAGAGGTTACCAGTGGGAGATGAGGAGCAGCAAGAGCTTTCAGGGCTGGCCCCTTTAGTGTAGGAGCAATCGCTGGACGTTCGCAATTTCGGTGTTGAGCTCTGGCCAGATTGAGCAGGAGAGGCTGTGTACGTTGGAAGTTTTAGTAGGCTAAACAAGTTCAGAGGCCAAGTGTTTGTGGTTCGTTTGAGAGGTTACCAGTGGGAGATGAGGACCAGCAAGAGCTTTCAGGGCTGGCCCCTTTAGTGTAGGAGCAATCGCTGGACGTTCGCAATTTCGGTGTTGAGCTCTGGCCAGATTGAGCAGGAGAGGCTGTGTACGTTGGAAGTTTTAGTAGGCTAAACAAGTTCAGAGGCCAAGTGTTTGTGTTTCGTTTGAGAGGTTACCAGTGGGAGATGAGGACCAGCAAGAGCTTTCAGGGCTGGCCCCTTTATTGTAGGAGCAATCGCTGGACGTTCGCAATTTCGGTGTTGAGCTCTGGCCAGATTGAGCAGGAGAGGCTGTGTACGTTGGAAGTTTTAGCAGGCTAAACAAGTTCAGAGCCCAAGTGTTTGTGGTTCATTTGAGAGGTTACCAGTGGGAGATGAGGAGCAGCAAGAGCTTTCAGGGCTGGCCCCTTTAGTGTAGGAGCAATCGCTGGACGTTCGCAATTTCGGTGTTGAGCTCAGGCCAGATTGAGCAGGAGAGGCTGTGTACGTTGGAAGTTTTAGTAGGCTAAACAAGTTCAGAGCCCAAGTGTTTGTGGTTCGTTTGAGAGGTTACCAGTGGGAGATGAGGACCAGCAAGAGCTTTCAGGGCTGGCCCCTTTAGTGTAGGAGCAATCGCTGGACGTTCGCAATTTCGGTGTTGAGCTCTGGCCAGATTGAGCAGGAGAGGCTGTGTACATTGGAAGTTTTAGTAGGCTAAACAAGTTCAGAGGCCAAGTGTTTGTGGTTCGTTTGAGAGGTTACCAGTGGGAGATGAGGACCAGCAAGAGCTTTCAGGGCTGGCACCTTTAGTGTAGGATCAATCTCTGGACGTTCGCAATTTCGGTGTTGAGCTCTGGCCAGATTGAGCAGGAGAGGCTGTGTACGTTGGAAGTTTTAGTAGGCTAAACTAGTTCAGAGGCCAAGTGTTTGTGGTTCGTATGAGAGGTTACCAGTGGGAGACGAGGACCAGCAAGAGCTTTCAGGGCTGGCCCCTTTAGTGTAGGAGCAATCGCTGGACGTTCGCAATTTCGGTGTTGAGCTCTGGCCAGATTGAGCAGGAGAGGTTGTGTACGTTGGAAGTTTTAGTAGGCTAAACAAGTTCAGAGCCCAAGTGTTTGTGGTTCATTTGAGAGGTTACCAGTGGGAGATGAGGAGCAGCAAGAGCTTTCAGGGCTGGCCCCTTTAGTGTAGGAGCAATCGCTGGACGTTCGCAATTTCGGTGTTGAGCTCTGGCCAGATTGAGCAGGAGAGGCTGTGTACGTTGGAAGTTTTAGTAGGCTAAAGAAGTTCAGAGCCCAAGTGTTTGTGGTTCGTTTGAGAGGTTACCAGTGGGAGATGAGGACCAGCAAGAGCTTTCAGGGCTGGCCCCTTTAGTGTAGGAGCAATCGCTGGACGTTCGCAATTTCGGTGTTGAGCTCTGGCCAGATTGAGCAGGAGAGGCTGTGTACATTGGAAGTTTTAGTAGGCTAAACAAGTTCAGAGGCCAAGTGTTTGTGGTTCGTTTGAGAGGTTACCAGTGGGAGATGAGGACCAGCAAGAGCTTTCAGGGCTGGCCCCTTTATTGTAGGAGCAATCGCTGGACGTTCGCAATTTCGGTGTTGAGCTCTGGCCAGATTGAGCAGGAGAGGTTGTGTACGTTGGAAGTTTTAGCAGGCTAAACAAGTTCAGAGGCCAAGTGTTTGTGGTTCGTTTGAGAGGTTACCAGTGGGAGATGAGGACCAGCAAGAGCTTTCAGGGCTGGCCCCTTTAGTGTAGGAGCAATCGCTGGACGTTCGCAATTTCGGTGTTGAGCTCTGGCCAGATTGAGCAGGAGAGGCTGTGTACGTTGGAAGTTTTAGTAGGCTAAAGAAGTTCAGAGCCCAAGTGTTTGTGGTTCGTTTGAGAGGTTACCAGTGGGAGATGAGGACCAGCAAGAGCTTTCAGGGCTGGCCCCTTTAGTGTAGGAGCAATCGCTGGACGTTCGCAATTTCGGTGTTGAGCTCTGGCCAGATTGAGCAGGAGAGGCTGTGTACATTGGAAGTTTTAGTAGGCTAAACAAGTTCAGAGGCCAAGTGTTTGTGGTTCGTTTGAGAGGTTACCAGTGGGAGATGAGGACCAGCAAGAGCTTTCAGGGCTGGCACCTTTAGTGTAAGAACAATCGCTGGACGTTCGCAATTTCGGTGTTGAGCTCTGGCTAGATTGAGCAGGAGAAGCTGTGTACGTTGGAAGTTTTAGTAGGCTAAACAAGTTCAGAGGCCAAGTGTTTGTGGTTCGTTTGAGAGGTTACCAGTGGGAGATGAGGACCAGCAAGAGCTTTCAGGGCTGGCACCTTTAGTGTAGGAGCAATCCCTGGACGTTCACAATTTCGGTGTTGAGCTCTGGCCAGATTGAGCAGGCGAGGCTGTGTACGTTGGAAGTTTTAGTAGGCTAAAGAAGTTCAGAGCCCAAGTGTTTGTGGTTCGTTTGAGAGGTTACCAGTGGGAGATGAGGAGCAGCAAGAGCTTTCAGGGCTGGCCCCTTTAGTGTAGGAGCAATCGCTGGACGTTCGCAATTTCGGTGTTGAGCTCTGGCCAGATTGAGCAGGAGAGGCTGTGTACGTTGGAAGTTTTAGCAGGCTAAACAAGTTCAGAGCCCAAGTGTTTGTGGTTCATTTGAGAGGTTACCAGTGGGAGATGAGGAGCAGCAAGAGCTTTCAGGGCTGGCCCCTTTAGTGTAGGAGCAATCGCTGGACGTTCGCAATTTCGGTGTTGAGCTCTGGCCAGATTGAGCAGGCGAGGCTGTGTACGTTGGAAGTTTTAGTAGGCTAAACAAGTTCAGAGGCCAAGTGTTTGTGGTTCGTTTGAGAGGTTACCAGTGGGAGATGAGGACCAGCAAGAGCTAGACCAGCAAGAGCTTTCAGGGCTGGCCCCTTTAGTGTAGGAGCAATCGCTGGACGTTCGCAATTTCGGTGTTGAGCTCTGGCCAGATTGAGCAGGAGAGGCTGTGTACGTTGGAAGTTTTAGTAGGCTAAACAAGTTCAGAGCCCAAGTGTTTGTGGTTCGTTTGAGAGGTTACCAGTGGGAGATGAGGAGCAGCAAGAGCTTTCAGGGCTGGCCCCTTTAGTGTAGGAGCAATCGCTGGACGTTCGCAATTTCGGTCTTGAATTCTGGCTAGATGGAGCAGGAGAGGCTGTGTACGTTGGAAGTTTTAGTAGGCTAAACAAGTTCAGAGGCCAAGTGTTTGTGGTTCGTTTGAGAGGTTACCAGTGGGAGATGAGGAGCAGCAAGAGCTTTCAGGGCTGGCCCTTTAGTGTAGGGAGCAATCGCTGGACGTTCGCAATTTCGGTGTTGAGCTCTGGCCAGATTGAGCAGGAGAGGCTGTGTACGTTGGAAGTTTTAGTAGGCTAAACAAGTTCAGAGGCCAAGTGTTTGTGGTTCGTTTGAGAGGTTACCAGTGGGAGATGAGGACCAGCAAGAGCTTTCAGGGCTGGCACCTTTAGTGTAGGAGCAATCGCTGGACGTTCGCAATTTCGGTGTTGAGCTCTGGCCAGATTGAGCAGGAGAGGCTGTGTACGTTGGAAGTTTTAGTAGGCTAAACAAGTTCAGAGCCAAGTGTTTGTGGTTCGTTTGAAGAGGTTACCAGTGGGAGATGAGGACCAGCAAAGAGCTTTCAGGGCTGGCACCTTTAGTGTAGGAGCAATCGCTGGGACGTTCGCAATTTCGGTGTTGAGCTTTGGCCCAGACTTGAGCAGGAAGAGGCTGTGTACGTTGGAAGTTTTAGTAGGCTAAAACAAGTTCTCAGAGCCCAAGTGTTCTGTGCGTCCCTCCCCGTTTGAGAGGTTACCAGTGTGGAGATGAGGACCAGCAAGAGCTTTCAGGGCTGGCACCTTTAGATGTAGGAGCAATCGCTGGACGTTCGCAATTCTCCGGTGTCTGAGCTCTCGGCCAGACTTGAGCAGGAGAGAGGCTGTGTACGTTGTGAAGTTCTTAGTAGGCTAAACAAGATTCAGAGGCCCAAGTGTTTTGTGGTTCGTTTGAGAGGTTACCAGTGGGAGATGAGGACCAGCAAGAGCTTTCAGGGCTGGCCCCCCTTTAGTGTCAGGAGCAATCTCTGGACGTTCGCAATTTCGGTGGTTGAGCTCTGGCCAGAATTGAGCAGGAGAGGCACAGTAGTACGTTGGAAGTTTTAGCTAGGCTA